>NC_045752.1:14507357-14509709 GCF_008692095.1 Etheostoma spectabile | reverse complement strand
TGCTGCTCTGGACTCCCTCACTTCACATCAATCACCACAGACAACCGCGGACATTCCAAATGGACGACACAAGAGAAAACCTACTCAAATGTGACTACAGGAGCTGACTCAAGTAAAGAAAGTTTCCTCTGGAGCAATTTCACTGTCATCACTTCCCCCTTGTCTTAAAATGCTGTGTCTTTCTTTAGACATGTAGGAAAATCTTGATCTCAGCAAAAACTAAATATGGTGCTCTCATTTCCTTCAAGATTGGCTGCACCGGTGGAATGGGACTGGAATAGCAACAGTTTGCTTTGGTGGTTGTAAAACTTGTATCGTAATAGTCCCCGGAGAAGGGGGGGAGGGCATTCTATTTATGCAAGACAAGAAGGTGAGAGAATTTATTTTGATGCACATCAGATGTATGGTTAATCAGCATGTCAGTGTTTTCACCATGTGAATTTTTTCTTTGAGGTTCATCCCTTACACCTCCTGTGGTGTGTGTGGCTGCTAACAGGGCCGCTCATTGTGGGAAGTCGTCCCTGTGAGGTGTGACGATAAGCTAAGAGTTGTTGGAGCCAGATGTAATTGCACAGCCATCGTCTCTACTGTGTGACTGTAAATCATTAAAAAGCATCTGATCATTGTGATCTTGTTCGGTGGCGGCGGTGCAATGGGCAAATGGGAAACTGTAAGTGAGATGTTTGGGGGGTATAGGGAATTTTCTCAGTGTGGGTGGTGGGAGGTGTTTGTAGCGTAGTTGATCCAGGCTCCTTGATCCATGTTTATTCCTCATTATGCTTTGCTTTTGGAATGTAAGTGGTTGGGACGGAGGCCACCATGGGATTGTCTCTGTGGTTGGCCGCAGTGGGAACCACAGAGAAACATTGGGAAACATGAGCTGGCAAGATCAACACATCTTCAGGGGTGGCAGCTCTGCCTGCGGCCTCCGGTCCAAGCGGACAAACAGTAGTTTGACGGGATCTCGACACACAACCACAACTCTACATTATGAAAAAGCATACATTGTGGCATAGCTTGGGCGATTCCTTTGAGGGTAAATTGACTGAAATCCATATTGTAAAGATTACTCAACCAGTGATACATTTTAACCCATGAACGCAAATCTCACTATCCTTTTATCTTCTCCATCCTATAATTTCAATCAATCATTCTGCCACATCATTCTCCTTCTCATCCCTTCATCCCGCTGGTCTAACCCCACCTTCTGCCTGCCAAGTTGCTCAGTCCCAGAGCCTGTGGATAACAATTGAATTAAATTGGTGTCTCTTGTCTCTAAGCTCTGGGACTGTTTGCTGTCTTTGGGATGTATGGTATGTAGCTAACCCTCTAACCCTATCTGCTTTCTGATCCTCTGCCTTCTCTGTCAGTCAAGCTGGCAGAGGTCAGGGGGTTCAGATAGGGCTCAGCAGCATCATCCATTACCTCACTGCCGGCTGCAGGGATTAGAGCACAATCAATGGGCTACACACACACACACACACACTCGCACATGCACACAGAAGCTGAAACCACGTAAATCACTGCAACCTAATGAAACACACATGCAAATGAGCAGCAAAGATACAGTACATCGGACCTCCAGAGATGCGCTGCCATTGAACACCTCCTGGCATTTCTGCTTTGTCCCAGCCCATCATAAAGTAGATGAGGATGAGTAGACAGCAGGCTATGTCTGATTGTAATGGGATAAATAGCTAGCTCCAATGAATACTATCCAATGAATCCAACAAATGCCTCTAAACAAGGACTCCGCTGTGATGAATAAATGTCCTTGCCGCCAGCCCGTGAGGATTCCTCCTGTTTAAAACAACAAGGAAACACTTTGACACTGTGTTGTACAATCAGCAGCTACTTTTACTTCTAACTATCTTCTGGGTGCATTCTGTGAGTAATGGAGAGAAGCTTTAAAGCTGCAGCTCTGTAGATTTACAGTACTTAAATCAGCTAGCTCAGAAAATAAATGGAAATTGTACATTTACTGTGTCATGACAAAACCTTTTTTTGAGGAAACTATGTTGGAGCCCATTAATCATAAAATCCGTTTGACATAATCCTTATTTCTGAAAAGTTTTGTAAGTAGTCATTAAACAATCTTCTAAGGAAAAAATAGAGAAAGCCCTTAGCACGAAGACTGAAACAGGGGGAAACAGCTAGCCTTGCTACAACACCACTAAAGGTCACTAACATGTTGTATCTTGTTTTTTAAACCTGTACAAAAAATACCAAAAGTACTGCTGATAACAGGGTTATATGTATGGACTATTTCTTGGCTTTAAGCAGTTGGTGGGTGTAAAACAGACACAAACACACACACACACACACACACACACACACACACACACACACACA
>NC_045752.1:14506199-14507335 GCF_008692095.1 Etheostoma spectabile | reverse complement strand
CACACACACACACACACACACACACACACATATATACTCCCAAGCCTTGTGTTATAATAAGGTCATAGCCATTTTATAAGAGGTGGCTTGTCTAAAGATGATTGGCCCAATGGGACTTAAAAACGAAAACAAGAAAAACTGGGCTTGATCAAGACTGAACTTGTAGAACCCCATAAAATGAGCTCAGGAGGTCTGCATGGAAACATATGATATGATATCTTTTATTTGCCTCATTACTATTTATTTATCACACGCTATTAATTATCTCTAATAATCCACTAGAGCAAAGGCTTTCCTCCGTTTTCTGATCTGATCTTAATTGGAATATCTGCTGTAGGGAAGATTGGGGTAGAGAAGAAATAGAGAGAGAGAAGAGGAGGGAGTGCAGGGCCGGAAAGAGGAAAGAGACAGAGGAATGACAACATAATAAATCAAATATGAGAATATCCGTTAAAACCAGACAAGCAGCAAATCACTTGAACTCCAGTTCTCTCTGTTCTCAATCACTCTATTCTTTAGCAGTGCAGCTGCGTGCTGGACTGAATAACACATTTTATACGATTGGGGCCTGGTAATGTACGTATGTGTGAATGCACGAGTTCAATGGTCATCTAGTCACTAAAGGTCAGGACGCCGCGTTTTACAATATGATGGGGTCTTGCACTGGGGCGAACCCAATTAGGGCCTGAATGTTCGGGACAGGCTGCAACGCAAACAGAGATAAGAGACCCCCGGCATGTCAGCACCACAGGTGAAGGCCACAGACACCATGACCAGTAGAGAGGCCTGGGATGTCAGCATTTGGTTTGACTGGTCTGATATTGGTCTCTTAACCTAAATCAGAATCTGATAATGTGAGTTCAAACCAATGCAAATTATAGACGAAAACTTATAATAATTGTTGACAACCTTACCATGAAAACACGCAAGCCAATAGCTAACGTTGACATAATTAAGGGCTGTGGATGATTGCTGGTTTTTGTGTTTACAGGCTATCAGTAGAAATGAGTGCAGGATGGATAAAGGCTGTCAATTGTCTGAATCACTAAACGTTTCTTCAACCTGCATTAACTGATATTTTGGTCACTTTGATTGCAGCGGAAAGTTGGCCTTGACCAACTGCCACTTTGCTCGTT
>NC_045752.1:14506033-14506189 GCF_008692095.1 Etheostoma spectabile | reverse complement strand
GATATCTCTCTCTCATGGGTGGGCCAAATTCTTTGGGTGGGCGGAGCAGAGAAAGGGGAGGTAACCTTGCTCCTTATGACCTCATAAGGAGCACGAGTCCAGATAGGCCAATCTGAGCTTTCATTTTCTCAAAGGCAAAGCAGGATACCCAGGGCT
>NC_045752.1:14499361-14506023 GCF_008692095.1 Etheostoma spectabile | reverse complement strand
CTATTGCCATTTCTAGCCACTGGGGGACCATAGGCAGGCTGGGGGAATTCATATCAATGTAAAAAACCTCATGAAGTGCAATTTTTACATCCAGCAGATACAAATCAATTTTCTTTTCTGAAAAAACGCTGCCAGCTGCAGCAAAAAATTGTGCTATTTGAGTGTGAGAGCAAACCGAAAACATAATGTGGAGCGGAAAGCCAAAACAATGAGCTGAAAGATATTAAAACTCTCCGTAGATCTGCGGGGAACTACAGAGTCAAGGGATCATTCTGTGTGCTTTCATCACTACATCTACTGTACTCGAAACATACAAACAATCCCTTTAACACTGGGATTCATCCATCCTGAGGACAATAAATTAATGAAGAAACTTTTTGGCATGAAACCATGAATGTATTTATCAATTAATAATATAGGTGTGCCAGATACAGTTCATGAGAGAAAGGCTTCGGGGTAGCTTTAGAGCATCATCAGGTGTATAAATGAGCCTTTTATGAGTGTGTGACAGTGTCACACAGCCGCAACATGACTTGCTGTATCTCCATGGCCTGTGTGTGTGTAATGATGTGTGTGTTAGGGAGGGGTCTCCTTAATCTTCTGTTTCATATTACCCTCAGACCCTTATGAGATTATGCCTCCGCCATACTTTAGATACAATTGTGACTGACAGATTTTGTTGCACAAAAAGCAAAACAATATTTAAGATCCATGTCTTTAAATCAAACTATTATTCCAGTATGTGAGCTACAGCTGAGTTTAACAGCCGTTGTTTCAATCACACTCCCTTTAATGGAAGGGAATTTGTAAGCTAAATAACGTTGCCTGTCCTGGCAAACGCACACCCCAGCAGCTTGTGTTAGCCGCCATCTGCTTTGAATTGTGAACAGTTGAGACAGGACCCTGGTCAGGGAAGGCATGGGTCTCATCTGGATCTAATAGGCGATAAGAGGAAACAGCCATCCTGAAATACGCCTGAGGCCCTGATGCCAGAAATGTTTAGTGAGGGAGGGCAGCGGGGAAAAGCGGGGTCACTTTCAAAACATTGACGTATGCCTGATATGTTACTGTATGATGTATTAAACAACAGGGAATTCCTCTTTAGTCTGCAAGCATTGGTAATCTACTGCATTGTCGGCTTATATAACTTCACTCTGTATGTGCTGCAATGCCCTCCACTCATCTCATTAACAAATAGCTTACTGCAGGACAAACAATGTTACTGTTATAATAGAGTGAATATATCCCCAAATTAATTTGCTGTCTGGTTTATACAATAGATTCAAACTTGAATAGCCTGAACAAACACTCTCTTCTTCCATTTTTAAAACAGGTTATCTACAGCTTTATGCCAACTAATTTCCCTTTTTAATGGTCATTGCTTTAGAAATAAATAAGCATCAGAGAACGGGGACAGTGGCCATTGCACAGCCTCATCAGTGGGATATACTGTTCATCAGTCAAAAAGTTAATCTCCATTAGTCAGCATTACCCTGCTGCCTCAGCTGAGTCCAGAGAGTAATGGCCCGTAGATACAGCCCATTCACAGTCATTATCGAAGGCGGCTCACCCAGGACCATGGTGCAATACCTCACTCTGTAGCTGGCTGTGTGCCATGGAGACAGATAGGCTTCCGAGCCTGCCAGGCTACCTGTCTTGTCAGATCAGATGAGACATCATCTTTCTGATATCCATTCATACTTTGTTGAGTAGCACAGACTCTGAGTTAGGTGATGATATGGTACACATTTATAACAGTGGAGATACAATGTATATACACATTGACCCACATAAGTGGATGTGTATGTGGATGGATGGACAGTGCAGGAGGTGACCGTGTTGTTTCACAGGCTCCACGCCGTCAGCTTGTGACTGTCAGGTGCAGGGAGCGCCGCTGCTGCCGCTGCTGCTGGGACAGAGTAAGAAAACATTCCTGACAGGTCAAAGGGCAAAAGCCCCGCTTCCTGCATGATGGGATTGTGAAGGGGAAGGGGAGTTGGGGGCATGAAAGGGAGGGACAAAAGGGATATTTGGCACAGCTGTGACCATGTCCCTGTCTTTTACTCGTCTCCACCCATCCTGCCCTCCTCCCTCTTTTTTCTCCTGCCTGGACAAATTAGCTGGGGTGAGTTGAAGGGTTTAGGTACTATGAGTATCCTCTTTCTGCCTTCTGAACTCTCAGCCACATCAATCATTTACTAGATTTTGCTCGACTTCATCTCCAAGATTGCAGGTCCCCCTCCCAGGTCCTGTGAGTCCTCCTCTCTGGTTGCTGTTTCTCACAGGGGCCTCCCGGTGCCGTCCAATCCCCGGTGAGCTGCTGCGGATGGAGGTGATTTACTGGTGGCCCCTGTGTTTGTTTTCCCTTCCCCAGCTGTTGGTTCTGCTAAGCACCCTGCTTAGCTACTTAGCTGCCGATGGTTGCCTTTGTGTGTGTGTGTGTTTGAATGTGCATTTGTTTCACTGGTCTCTTTTCCATGAGCGAGCCCTTGGCGATATGTGACTTATTTGCAATAAACTTAAGCATAAGTGTTTTCAAAATGGTCAAAGTGGGAGGTATGCGTGTTTTATTCAATTAGCCTATTCTGCCCATGGAGCGTAACAAATTTGATTTTGCTGACAAAGCTGGCTCACATCCTCCAACGGTAGACCTGAGGCTGCGCCTGTGTATCAGCCATAGAGTGCCAGTGGTCTATTAAAAGTGCTAATGTTATCATTTGACACATTTAAAAAAGCTTGGCCTACCTCACAGGGAACATACACACACACACACACACACACACACACACACACACACACTTTCATGAATGTTACACTCTATCTATTACACACAGAGATAAACAAAGCCACCGCTGTCATTACCCACAGTGTTCGTCTAATTGGCCACGTAGCTGGAGGGGAGGGGCTGTGAGGTCATGCTGCTCTCTCTCTTGCCGCCCATTACTCGCTCAGTTAAGTCCGGCGCCGTGGCCTGCGAAGGCTGTGGATACACATGTCACTTAGACAGCCTAATAAGAAGCAGCCGTCCAGCGCATGACCCCCCCTTGACACCACCTGAGAGGCAGAGCTCAGGCCCACCTGTTCCCTAGACGCCTCAGCGAGAATTAACAGTCCTTACAAGGATCTTCTGTCTCTCACTCTGCTTTATTGATATTCAGTACGGTTGAAACGGGATTAATGGATTCTTACTAATGCAGAGCTGGCTGGCATATCCCTTTTTAATAAATCATTATAAAGGCTTTATAAGTTATATCTAATGGATGTGTTTACGATTGGAATGCTTTATAGATGAGTAATAATTAATTAACAAGAAGCATTTGGCATGACGAGTTGTATAACTTGCTTTAATATAGTTTATATAACCTTTTTTTAATATGGGTGTTTCATTCATCTTAATAACTTATCAGGACATGAGGATTTGTTGTTTTTTTCTGTTTCATTGTAAACCAAATGTCTTTGCGTTTTGGACTGTTGGTCAGACAAAACAAGCAATTTGAAGATGTCCCCATGGGGGCTCTGAGGAATTCTGATGAGCCTTTTTTTGCAGTTTTTATTAACATTTCACAGACTAAGCGATTAATCTAGCGAGAAAATAACAAAATAACAATAGGTGCAGCTAACTTTTCAGTTAACAGATCAAATGTTTGTCCTTCAAACGCTCAGAATAGTTTAGAATTTTAAGTGGGCAATCTGCTAGGAAAGATTATGTTATACGATGAAAAGCTTCAGAACAGCTACTAATAGATGTTTTGAGATTGTTTTGACAATTAATTAAAGTTGTCCTCTGAAGAGAAAAGCCCAAAAAAGTAGCAGTTGTGAATGTTCCTGCATGATGAAAGAAAGGACTACAATGACCAAATGAGCCGAAAGGAATGTTTTTATCACTGATACATGACGACTCAACCAGTACTAAAGCCACTAGTTACAACGTGTTGATTTATAAAGTATGCGTTATTAGAAAGTGGTGATATAGACCAAACTTTGGTGTAAAAGTTGATGCTGTTATGTGGGGTTGAAAGCAGAGCAGAGAGCGCTGCGATGGCTTCACAAATACTGTCAGACTCTGAACACGTCAGACACAACAGCGAGGCAGCAGACTCCTCTCTATTTTGCATCGGAGCATTGTTTTCTATAAGCCTGACCGGTGGCTGGCTTTTGATTCCCTGACGGCAGACACTACATTATATGGGGCACGGAGGGTCAAACTAGTTCCTGCCGTAAAGCTGCACTCCGAGGACTGCCAGTTACTGATGCATGAGTCATTTCTAAAAGAGCACTTTGAAATAATGCCAAAACATTAACTTTCCCCTGCTCGGTGGAGCGCACTCATTGCAGAAGCACTGATGCATGTGGGGGTAAACTCGTCTCTGTTTTGGGGCTGGCTGGATGAGACACAGGAAGTAGGGGCTGGCTCTGGCACAGAGTCAGCTTTGTGTTAAAACTGCAGCATGCGCTTACATGCCAGCAGTCAAACACACATACCAGTGTTGAAAGGAATGCAAACATGAAAACACACATATTATGCTATTGATGCATGTAGAGCATTCATGTGTGAACGTAATGTACATAAACACACACTCCCTAAAGACCTGCTTGCATTGTTTTTTTACTACTCTCCTTCATTCATCACCCTTTTACAATCACATCTCCCTCTGTGACTTCATGGGGACATTCAAGGTCTCCCCTCCTCCACAATCCTTTGCTTCGCATTATCACTCGCCTCTTCTAAAGCGAGGAAGCAGGAGCATGAGGGAGACTATGAGACAGACACAAAGAAATGTGTCAGTTAGTTTGTCTTTTGCACATGAACAGAGTACATTTGAATTACACACGGGTTAAAAGGTCAGCTGTGCGGCACAGGGAACAGGAGGAGGTAAACATTGGAAAAACCACAGAGGATGGCAACTTAATTGCACTGTCATCCGGCTCTCCTTTGCTTTACAATCCTCTGATGTTGCTTTATATCTGTTTTTTCCTTCTCCCTGTGTTTTTATGTATGTCTGCTCCACAGATGCTGCTCTTCGAAATGGGATGTGACATTTATTTAAGTCCAGCCTTCAGGACTGGTTGATGGAAGGAAAGATGGTAAGTGGAAGCAGGGGAGGAGGAAGAAGAAAAGAAGGAGGAGGAAGAGGAGGAAGTACGGCACAAAGAAGGAAGGTGAAAAAGCCAATCTTTTCTTGTGATTCCAGAAGGGTGAGGCAAAGGAAGGGATGACGAAGGAAAAAGGGAGCATCACTGTTGTCAGATCTGAATCTGCACTGAAAGAGGAGGACAAAGAAAAAGAGAAGTGACGGCTTTAAGACAATAACACTGAAATGGTGTGAAAGAAGAGCCAAAGACAGAGAAAAAGACATCTGATTCTAAAACATAAAAAGCTCTGGGCTGAAGCTAGAGGTGTGTTTAAGCCTCTTTGCGTTATTGATGAGCCTGTCAAGGCCACTCTTCATCAGGTTGTGGGAGGCAAGGGGGGAGGGATCAAGGGAAGAAAAGGATGGAGACAGGAAGAGGGAGGGGAGAGGTAAGAGGATGGTTCAACTGAAGGTCTGCTGAGACTTAAAGCAGTTTCCCCAATAGCAGTGAATAATGAATATAGACAGGAAAGAAGAGGGTGAGTGACACAGGAGTGGAGGCCAGACAGAAAGCCAGACTAAAAAAAGGAGGGAGTTTAAAATGACAAAATAATAATCATGTTGAGGGATTTGAAAATAACCAGAGATGGCAAAAGTACTCACTTCACGTACTTAAGTAGAAGTATAGATAAAAAATACTCTGGTAAAAGTAGAATTACTGATTTAACTTCTTTACTCAAGTAAAAGTAACAAAGTACAGGCTTGGAAATGTACTTAAAGTATAAAAGTAAAAGTAGCCTTGCGAATGACAACCATTTTTTATGTAAGCTACCTGGACCACACAGATGTTACTAGAGAGCACGCTGAGGAACTTTAGAGGACATGGAGAACAGGCTCTTTATATGGCAATGGCTACATTTTAAATGGCTGTCTACCAATAGGCCTAAAACATCACATATATGATTACTGTGACAGCGACTGGGACTCCAGGGTAATAAGATTCTGACTGAGCAGCAATATTTGAATGCAGTGGTGATTCTGTGAGAATTCACAGATCCAGTTTCACTTTTTTTAATCTTTCCTTAACAATTAAATTAATCTACAGTACATGTATGTGTGTGGGCTCAGAAATGGCTTCTGTAAAGAAAATAAAGGATTAAAATATGAATGACTAAACAGACATTAACGAAGAAGTTCCCCAGCACATTGGCCAGGAATCATTTGTGATGCCTACTTTCTCAAAGATCTCTCTCAGATAAGGCCGAGGATGATTGGGAATGTCTTGCCCAATCTCTGTTTTCTTCATTTCCAATCATGTCGCCGCCCATATTACTATATGTGCTAACGTTAGCGCCATCGAGCTGCACTGATTTGTCACAAAATAATGTAGAATGCCGCCGAATCTGTTGAGTTGTCTTAGTGGTGCGTCAAGTGTAACGTACAGTATAGTCCCATCCAGTTAGATTGAATATAGTAATGATGACGCGAACATTAACAACGGTAACTCCAGTGAAATTATTCGAAACGTGTTAATAAGGACTAGATTAGGACTGTATTTAAAGCTGATTCTGGTTTCCAACTTCACCCCAG
>NC_045752.1:14489700-14499351 GCF_008692095.1 Etheostoma spectabile | reverse complement strand
TAAAACACGGATGGAGACAACTTCTCTCTGTTGACGCTTTATTAGAATCAAGCAACATGCAACCTAGCTAACAGGTAAAGAACACAAACAACAGAATCACTAGCTTACTAACTTACTTTAAATGTGCAAGAACTATAGACCACTACAACAACAAGCTTAAATGGACTGACAAAATTGGTTATACAACTCACAGTTCTCAAAGACGCACACACAATCTCAGCTGATTATCCTTCGATGGGACAGCTAGTCTCTTTTTCTTTTCTTTCACTTTTTTCTCCGTGTGGCCAGAGCCATCTGCATGTGGCGTGCACGCCCGCTCGTGGTGTGAGGCGCGTGTCCGTGCTATTCTCCAACATGCACTCACAATCACACCTCATAGACGACCTCTTGTAAAACCCTAAGTAACGAGCCAATTTTGTAAAATGTTAGGAATAGAAAGTACCAATATTTGTGTCAAAATGTAAGGAGTAAAGTCACCGCAAAAAATAGTAAAGTAGAGTAAAAATATCTGAAAAATATCTGAAAATAACTGTGATTAAATCTGATGTGGAAGCTACTGGTCATAGTCTTTAATGTGGCTCAGTCTACTTAATGCCCTGGGCATCTCCACCATGTCATATTTTATGGATTTTCTTCTATATATGTCATTTCTTTTACTGTGCAAACTCATTTATAAGCGTCTCCACAAGCTGAATAACTTTGGCTAAAATCTTCTGATCCCACCGCTGGGTTTTTCATTCAAACCAGCATGGAGTGTGTGACTCCACCAACGCTCACCACAGAAAACTGAGTCATCCCTCCAGCCGGTTGGCACATCCTGGATGACCGAGAGGGACGGCAGTCCGTAAATCTGCCTTTCACATTCAAACATGACCGTGATTATTTCTCTTCGGCGCAATCCAATTCTGTGGTGTGCAACTGGGAAAAACATAACCTATTTATTTTTTGGTTTTTGTTTTACCCCCTACATACATCCCTCCCCCCCATCCCCTCTTTTAGCTTGATATTTAGGTCACGAGGGGACAGGGTTTTCCAGGCAGAGGCCGAGAGCTTACTGTCCACTTGCTCCCCCAGCCCCCGATATGTAATTGAAAACATACAAATGGATTAGCTGGAGAGAGTTCAATGCCACTGGGTCTGTTGGGTTTAGAGTGGCCCGGTGGATTCGGACCTTCTAATTCCGCAGAGGGGGGAGAGAGAGATGAGGGGAGGAAAAGCGCCGGGTGAGGTGGGGGAGGTGGGGGTAGATCCAGGGATTTAGGTTCTTGTGAGACCAGTATTAAAATCAAGCACTCAGAGTAAAACATGCAAACACACAGAGGCAGATATGGCGAAAGATGGACACACACACACATACAGTTAAAAACATGCAAATATACTTGCCTGCTATTAAGATCTACACTGGCCAATGACATTCATTCATGCAAGCTCTCTCTCTCTCTCTCTCTCTCTCTCACTCTCACTCTCTCACACACATACACACACACACACACACACACACACATACACACACAACTCACCACATCCTTAACCTTGAAGAGGATATAGGATACTGCTGGTTTATAATTAGAGTTAAGGTAATAACAACATTGTACTTGCCATGGTAATTGCTCAGATGGAGGAACACAGCAAAGACAGATGGTGTCAGGCAATCAAACTCCCCAGCTAAATCTATAAGTAAAAGAAAACAAAGGTGTACAGTAAACTTAAACATTTTGTTTCCAGACTGACTTCCTGGGTCCATTTTTATCTATCTACAGAGCCCCCCCTGGGGTCAACTGAGGAAAAAAAAAACGTGCACACAGTATAAACATCCGTGCACTCGGTTTTATAAACTGTACGCACGGATTCATAATCCGTTCTCTCAGCTAGCCTGGATCTGTCCGTAGGTAACAAAATTTGCCTATCAGTACTTCTTAAAGCTATAGTGCGTAGTTTCTCTCCCCCCACATGTGGAATTCTAAGTAATGACAACAAAGCTGCAGGTGCATCCACATGAGACAAGCCTTTCATGATTGTGCACCACCCCCACCCCTCCTCTACACAGTTGCTAGTAGCCAAGGAGGACACGAAGGATTAAAAAAATATGATGAAATCTTCAGGAAAGGTAATTATCTTTGATTTTCTGCAAAAAAACAAAAACGTGAAAGTTGCCGGATGAAAAATAAAAATAAAGTTTTGTGGAGCAGAGCCAGGCTAGATGTTTTGCTGTTTCCAGTTTTCATGCTAAGCTAAGCCAATCAGTTGCTAACTGTAGCTTAATATTTAACATACTGACAGTCTCGAGCTACTCATCGAACACTCGGCAAGAAAGCAAACAAGTGTCTTTCCCAAAAATGTCAAACAATACCTCAGGCAATATATACAATACACAATAATAAGGCAATACTTTAAACATTTCTTTCATCAGTCATATGATAGGGTTTACTATCCAAATTCTAAGATAAACGCTTATCTTCTACATCACATGCTGTTTAAACAAACAGTTATTAATTCGAAATTGTTGGTAATTTGTTACAAAATCTACAACTCCTTTGAAAATGTTGTCAATGACACCCACCAACAGTCTCTTCTTTAACATCTTTACAGTGTTTCACCCAGTCTGTCATGTTGTTACTACAGTCATGTCTCCATGTAACAACTCACCCGTGAACTTAACAGTCTCAACTCCTTCTGTCGAGGCAAACTAGTGATGATGGTTGAAGGCTTATGGGATGGTGTATGTTAAAAACAGAAGTATTACATCAATATTACATCATATAAAAAAACATCAACCCTGTCTAGCTAGATTCAGTGAGCTGCATAAAATGACTCCAAAGCTGGATTTTTTGATTTTCTGCTTTGTATCAGCAACGTTGCTGTGTTCCTAGATCTTAGCAGTTTCTTTGACGAATACAACGTTATAGCTGGCAATGATGTTAAATATGACAAACACAAGATTTTATAGTTGTAACAAACAACAAACTGTAGACACATAGTTGGCTTCCTCCTTTTGGAGCATTTCTCTCTTGCTGATGTTTCTACAGTCTTTCTCGTCCTCGCTGACACAGTGGACACACTCACAAGGTCAGCCTCTGCTAATGTGTTGCTCAGCGCGCCACAGTTGGCTTGGTGATGGTTGTAAAAGCACTGACAACATGACCTTCTCCTTGACTGATGATGGTCAAGAGGGTCATTACTATGAGCTATTGGCTAAGTTGTCTGCATGCAGTATGCTCTGGTTATACGTGAATGCAGAGATCTTTTAGGATTTACTAAGACTGATGGCGATGACACCTCAAAAACATTTTTGTGTTTATTTAAGTTGTACTCCAAAAAGGGAAAAAGTATGCTTATAGGAATGAAAAACATAAGGAAGAAGGTGGAGCTATTGGAAGATGTGAAGGCAGAAGATGAGAGGGGAGAAGGAGTAGAGGAATACAAATGAGAGGAGAGAAGGAGGGAGGTGTAGTGGAGGGAGAAGAGACGAGGGAGTGCAGGAAAGAGGGAAAAGAGGGAGAAGACAAAGGAGAACACAGAGTGAATGAGAGGTTTAGAAAGAGAGATCGGTGTACTCAGACAAGCAGCAGTCTCGCAGACTCGCATCCATGACCTAGATTCTCTGCTTCTCCCTATAGATCCCTCTTCCTCATGAATGTTTGATTACGCCTCCAACAATAGCAGTATTTACACCAAACGCTTTTTCAAATTACAATGTAGCTGCAGCGAAGGAGTGAAAGAAAAAAAATCCAATCCATTCGAGGTGAAATGGCAGAGAAATTGATTTCAGAATTCACACCTCAGTAAAGAGGCAAGATTTGAGTCACAGTCACAGACACACAGTGTGTGTGTGTGTGTGTGTGTGTGAGAGAGAGAGAGAGAGAGTCAGGGAAGGACATTCAGAATAAAAACAGGGTAAGAAAAATTCACCTCCACTCATGCATGCATGTCCCTACTGTTGTTTGGAAATAAACCACAAGCAGACCAGGCACAGGCTGGCGTGCTTGTGAATTGGAAGGAAATGGAGAAAAAGAGTTTTGAATGTACATCTTGAATCTTGGATGACGCCCCATTCAACCATCTTACTCATCAAGTAAGATCTTACTCTCTCTCTCCCCCAACACCCCTGCATCCAAAAACCATGGCAAGCACCATCTCGGTGCATCAGCCGTCGCCATGGCCACTGATAAACCTCTGCCGGTGTTGCTATGGTAACCATTCATGTGAAGTTAAGCCGCTATGACTGCCATGAGAGAGATAGAGAAGAGCCATAGACACCAGACAATAAAATGGCGGCAAGATTAAACAGGCGATTCTGGGCTAAGCCACATTCATCAGGCCAGACAATAAAGGATGCTGGGAAAGAACAAACCAACAATATTTCTCTCTCTTTTAAACTCGCTACTATTTGACACATGCACATATGTGCCTGTATACATAAACATAGGCGGAAACACACACACACATACACACACACTCACACACACATCTGCAGCAGCAGTTAATCCCATTCCAGTAACCAGAGAGAACTGGTTCAGAGTCGGTAATCTCCAAAAAGCCCAGTTTTTGGAAGCTGTGTGACATCCGGCTTCAAGTAGAACAACCCAGACAGCCACATAGTCGGCCATTACAGCCCCGTTTTTAAAATTGCCTGTCAAAATGAGAAGGAAGAGCAATGCTTTAAGAAATTACAACACAGTTTGTGACAGAGATAAGCTAACAGAATCCTGACAAAAGGGGAGGGGAGATGCTGAAAGATATACATTTACAAAGTGAGGTAAAAACTTTACAGACACATTTTCTGTGTGGGTTGTTTACTCACTTGTCCTTTAATCATCATTAAAATGCCCAGGGTGTTGTGAGTGTATTCTTACATTAAACGGTCTAAACTCATCTCCCCCTCCACTGGCTCTCTGGTGGAGGCCTCATCCTCTCATCACCTATAGTCTGGCGCGCTCCGTAGACCAAATCATTCTGTCTACCCCCTGCACCACAGTTGCCACGGAAACCCTGTGTGAGGGTTTTTGTGTGTGTGTGTGTGTGTGTGTGTGTGTGTGTGTGTGTGTGTGTGTGTGTGTGTGTGTGTGTGTGTGTACTGATGGGGGATTGGTTGCTGGGGGCCAGATACTTACCAATCAAACCTGTTCCTGGGGGTGTGGGAGCTCCTCTCCATGATAAACAGGGCGAGAGAGGGAAAGAGACTGAGATTGGAGGAGAGAGGCTGCTGTGTTATCATGTTATGGTGATGTTAGTACAGGGCGGTGCACAGTATGAGAGAAGGTAGAGCCACGTTCACGGTGAAAGTGAATCTTTGCATGTGTGATATCAGAGAAAATTTTGTGTTGTGAATATCAATACAAGATTTACCGCATTGTATCACAAGTGCATATTATAAGATATACTATCAAATTCACATATGGATATCAGCCATGATGGTTAAAAAAAGTGAGTTCATTTGCATGTTCGTACCACCTCAGTTCCAGTCACAGCACAACATGACAACATGTGTAATGTTTGATGTCATCATGACCACAGCAGACAACCCGCTGGTGTTTCTGGGGCTCTGCAGTACAACAATCCCACAGCTTCTTGTCTTTGCCTCAGAATGACGCTGACAATGATCTTGGAGCCAAGCGGTGCTGCAGTACGATGGGACGTGGCCAGAAGACCAGTTCTCCAACTGTTCATGTGTCCCAGCTGTCAGAGACACACAGAGCTATACGACAGAGTGACGGGTGCGCTTAGCAGGACGCCACGCTTCACGGGCCAGCGGGAGGAGAAACAGAGCAAGGCACTTCAAGCTGTGCAGGTTGAGGTATTGTAGTAGTTGTCTGAGTGGGAGCGTGGTGGCGAAATGAATGCACCTGAACAAATGAGTGCACCTGCGCTAACTTAACAGGGAATTTTAGGGGACAGGGTTGCCTACAAAGCTCTGATTAGTTGGACATTTGTCAAAGAGCCCAACAGCTACCTATTTGTATTACTGAAAAAAGAAGTTGACCATGATTCAGAGGAACCAGACTAACACAACTGATCCCAACGTTTTCTTTCCTTAGTGCCTTACCGTGTCTTGTCTTCTCAATATGGCTGCTTTATTCTCACCACCAGGTGGCCATCTCTGTCGTAAAACTGTCTGGCAATTTATTTTTAGGACATTTAGATGTTTGTCCTATCTGCTCATTATCATCATATTACGTTACTTTTGTTATTCTGTTCATCCTGTGTGAGAATGCTGAGCTTGTGATGGTGTCCGCCTTGGGCCAGGTATCTAGAGGGCCCTCCAGGAGAAACTCTATGATGTCTGATTGACAGAGAGTCTTTAAGGCTAAGAGGAATTGAGTGGCTCTAGTCTAACGTCGTCCCTGGAGGGCATTAACAAAGACTGTCTGAATCTATTGGTGTCTGTGACTGTCTCTTTCTCTTAGTGTACCTCTTTCTTCTTTATCTGATCCACTTTTGCCTACCACACCAGGAGTTCTGCAGCCATCAATCTCTGCCTGACTCTGCTTCTGTCTGTCTTTCTTTCTCTCTCATTCTCTTCCTCTCTTTGTCTCTCAATTTGCTGTCTCTTTCAGGCCCGCTGCGGCCTTTAGATACCATATCTTCTCCTAATCTATTCCTCAATTACAACAGAGCCAGCATCCCAGAGGAGCGCTTTAGATTGCTTGCAGAGGAGAATGGGATAAAGAGAAAGAAATTGAGGGAATGAGCTTCAGATAGAGGGAGAAGATGCTATTTGTAACAAAAGATGTCTTAATGAGATGATTTATGTCGTGCAGAAGAACAAAAAGGATCCCATTGATCCTCAACTCAACGGAGGGAAATGCACCAAACCATTAAAATGGCCCAAGAGAGATTTACGTGGAGAAAAAGAAAGCAAACGATTGATAAATGCAATGACGTATCATATTTCAACTTTCCATTCATGTGCAAACCTGACTGCCTCTTGAAAAAAATGCAACATCATCACACCGAGTGATGCATGAAACACCGCAAAACGACTAACACACTGTGTTTGCGTTGTTTCTAGGCACGTAGCCTGTTCGCTCTGTCATAATCAGACAGCCGGCACCATCTCTCACTCGCCTGACATTGAGAAAAATTATGTTGCTAAGAGCAACCGCAGGAAGACGGTAGTGACGCTCTGGTGTGTCTCTGTAGCATGTTAACTTGTTATCCCAGAATGAAACGTGTTTCTATTTATAACAATCACTCTGGCAGGAGGACTCATCAGTCAGCTATGGTGCATTAGAGAGCGATGATAAAATCAACAACCACTTAGCAAATGTTCATAGTAAAAAAGTACTGGGCTGATAGAATCCAAAAACAGACTGTTTACACTCATCTCTGCTAAGTGGAGTCCAATGGTGCTAAACAAAATTCTTTAACAGCTGAGTTTTCTGCAGTGCCAGTACAGGGCGAACAGAGAGATGCCCAGAGTGGAGCAGCAGAGACACCAGCATGTCACTACCATTTCACTCCAGCCCTTGGGTCAGGTGTCAAATGTCTATTCACTATGTGTGAGTCACAGTGTGCTAAACAGAGGCTGGACCTGTCATAGCAGGGCGCCCACACAAACAGCTGCGGCTATGGATGGCACATCAATGAGCCTCAAATCTCTGGATAGCCAGTTATTCTGGTATGAGCAGTGACAACTACAATAAGTTAGACACAAGGGAAGTGGCAGCATTGATAAGTGTCAATCACAAATGCCACAGTGTGGCAGGAGAAGTGGTCAGGATGTTCCTTAGAGACATGAAAAGTCTCACTCCTGCTTTTCAGGCTAATATCTTTCAGTTATTGATATTGTTGCAGGGCCACTATACCAATTTGATCCAGGGTGTTACAGTCCACGTGTTCTCCAATCTGCTTCACCTCTGACTTGAAACTGTGTCTTCAAGGGCCACACACTGTTTGACATAAATTACAATTAGATCCAATCAGCAGGTTACTTTTTCTGTCATGTCAGGCTGATTGTTGATCTGGATGTTATTTTGATGTTGTTGAAAGAAAGAATTCCAAAGTATTAATATTCCAAATACATGGGGCCTGCATGTCTGACAGCTTTTGGTTACACGTCCTGGAGGAACAAAAACCTGTAAGTGCACCCTTAAAGTTACGTGACTTCCATTATCTGAGCAACTCTGTCCTCAGGCAGTGTACACAGATTGAGTGAAACCAGGGATGTCTATAAACAAAAAGGAGAATGGCCAGGAGAAACCAATGAGCTGTCTTGGAGGCTTTAGAGGTAATATTATAATGACTTACTCAGTAGCAAGATCCTGTCTGTCTGGTGTCAGTCAGTTTAGATGTGAGTACATCAGTCAGTTTAGATATGATTGTTCAGTAAAGTTCAGTTTAAATATAGTTAGGGTTAAGCAGCTACAACACTTGAAAGTCCAGCCCAGTATCATAGAAATTGATTCCTCACTTCTCAATGCCAACATTTAATGTCAGGGCAGGCAGCGGCGTGCCCAATGGAGAGGTGGCCAAAGAGGAAAGATGACCTTGGGGTGCCTATGCAAAGGTCTATGGTTGACCATTAAACAAATAAGAAATACAATAATCTACTTACTGACTGACTTTTATAACTGACTACACAAGTTACATGTATGTACATGATATTTGTCCCCCTGTCCAAAAACAAGTAATGTGTAGCAAAGTGAAAAGCAAAGGTGTGGAGCTGGAGGTGGTGGATGAATGAGAGTGTAGCACGTCAGAATTTCATGCAGGAGATCAGAACTCACATCGAGTCAGGGACCTGTTACATACATGACTGTTAGTACACCTTTTACAGTAAGGTAATTGGCCCAAGCCATGATTGTTCCCTAACCGCAACCCTAACCATACCTTAACCAGACTTTAGATACCTAATTCAGAATAAGTCATCTTTTTCTAACCTCATTCCTGCCATAGTTGCCATGTACAGATATTGCAAAAGGAGAGAATTTTAGAAGCATGCACAGGACATAAAAACACATAATTCTGGGTTTTGCAGTATCGTCCAGAAACAACGTTTTTATCTGGCCATAGAGTTGGAACGTTTGACATGCTGCAAGCCTCCACAGACTCAACCTGCACACCCTTATTTTCCCCAACTTTACATAAAAAGTGCACTAAATCCTGTGTACTGAACATTGGCACTGGACATAAATTGTGAAGAACAGAATGAATGTAATTTCTAGAGATACTAAGGTGTCTCAGCATACCCTTCCTGTAATAGCTCCATTTTGCTGAAGTGCAATTCCAATAAAGCCCAAACAGGTCCAGATGTGTAATCTGATTGCAGTAAAAAAGAAAAAAAGAAGTAATATGGAGTCCATTGTTTACCACATGGACAAATGATTTCAGCTTGTGCCCTACATCAGAGCCAGATCACACAGGGAGCTGTACAGAAGGTGCAGATGGTATTTCATCTCCTTTAGCAGGCAGAACGGGCCAGAAATTGAATAACAAATAGTCAAAGAGGTGGCCCGCAGCACGCCCACTGGCCAATCAGTGTAATCCAACTCAGTGGACGGCTATAACCAAGCGTTATTTGTTTTTTGTTGGATTGTGTAATTACTTCCCTCCTCTGCGAAGAAAAGCTGTGGCCAAGGCAGCTGTGGCTGGAAGGTGAAGATTCAGATAGATAGATAGATAGATAGATAGATAGATAGATAGATAGATAGA
>NC_045752.1:14485502-14489690 GCF_008692095.1 Etheostoma spectabile | reverse complement strand
GATAGATAGATAGATAGATAGATAGATAGATAGATAGATAGGTAGATAGATATGCATGGGTGTGACCATTTAGGTTTAGGGGAACAGTTGGTTAGAGGCCAGTGTTTAGAGATCAGGGACTGAGGGAGTTTGGAGTGGATTATGGAGAGTTTGAAGGTGGGGTTGATCTGCAGCGAGGGAGACTCCATGTGCGCAGTGGAGAGGATTCATTACTCACAGCTGAGAAACCCATCCAAGTCACCTTCTGCACTCTGCGTGGACTGTCCCACCCGCTATTCTCAGCTGTGCATATCTGCCTGCAAGCTGTTGGGAATACAATAAAATTAACAGTATGAGACAGTTTGGCTCAAGTCTCCCTGACACATTATTTTTTGTGTAAACAGCCCTGAGTAAAATCATGTTAAATAAACATACTTTGTCTGATGTGAGTGGATGAGCGGGGTCACACTGATCAACTGAATTATGAAGAGAAATCGTGTACCCAGGGTCCTGCAGAGCCTTGAATATATAGAGGACATCACACACACTTTCTCTTCAGCGCTGGAAGACAGACTAAAGGTCATCGGAGCTAATCAGTTGCACTATTCCTGCCACCTCAGTTCAGTAATGAGATCATGGAGATTCCCAGTGAAAAATGCCACGCTCAGTCAAGGCTGTTGTGAGACGGGCTGAATGTGCTCCGTGGGCAAAGAAACACTGGTTGAACCAGAAATATGTGGACAGCTGGCTAATGTAACAGCAGCTGATGTGACTGCTAGCCTGGACTCCTGTCTTCACCCGGCTCAAAGGCTTCTCTCCTGCTGGGGGGATTCCAGATAGCCGAGATAAGTCCAGGGAAGCTCCCCACACCACATAAAACACAACAAGGACAGTTCTTTTCATTCAGAGACAGAGAGCAGGACAGGAGATAAGAGTCCTCTTTTCATCATCCATTTCTGCAGACAGTGTGTGTTGTTGTTGGTAGTGGTGGTTGTGGGGGGGCAGGGGGAGACAAAGGATGAGGAGGAGGGATATGAACGGGGATGGAAAAGCCAAATAGAGATACATTTCTCAGGTTTGTCGTCATGGATGAGCGCATACCAGGTGGACAGGAGTGCAAGTGAAAATAGGGGAGAACAGACATTAAGGGGGTTGTGGGGCGGGGGGGTAATGCAGAACACATGCAAGTGGGATGCAGTCAGAGGGAACTTTGTCTTTACGAGCACATCATTCCATCATTTTTGGTGCGAGTGTGAAAAAATGCAGCTTTTTCCAACATCCCACATTCGATCCTTTGGCCTCAAGTGGCTCAGACCCTAAAACTGTTTTTTTCTCCGCTACATGTAAACACTTCCATATGTGTGTAAAGCCGGTTGAGGAGTGGACCTTAATAAGCAACCACAATTCTCTAAAGTGTGGACATCCAACAAAACATCTGTGATGAATCATAATCCAAGTTTTCATTATGCATGCTGTACTGTACACATGGGGATGGATGGTTTGTAAGTGAGGAGATCGAGGGAAAAAAGGGGTGCAGTAAAGGGGGGAAGGGCTGGAATGAAAACTGTCTTGTGGACAAAAGTGAAATATCTGAGGCTTGGCCAGGGACCAGAGTTCGGGGTGGGGAAGTTTATTGTGATAATCTGCGCTGGAGCTACAGCACTCCTTCTTTACTCTGGAGTGTCGAGTGGTCAGGGATGTGAGGCCCTTGTAATTAAAGGGCTACAAGGCCTTCACAAAAGAATACTTTTATTCTTTAGACTGGGAGTGTTGTGGTATAAAACGTGGAATGTGACATGATAGTGGGCAGTTTTGCTTTGATGTTTGAGGCACAACTTGGGGGGACGTGAAGTTGAAGAGGGAAGGAAGAAGGGTGCAGTGTCATCTGGTGAAGGCTGTTCATTAGCAGGTGTAGGCGGTGGACTTGGGTGACAGGTCAGTGACTGAGACTGGGGGGAAATTCTGAAAAATAGACCACGTTCACAACTGGCCAGTCAAACCTGAAAATCCGGGGTGGCCTCCATCCTACCCAGTAAGAGTGTTTGCCCCATGTTTGAGTCTTGCAGCAGCCCTTTGCTGTGTGGCATCCCCCCATCTTTCTCCCCCTATCATGTCTATACACTGTCACTATAATAAAGGGGAAAAAAAACAAAAATAATCTTTAAAGAAAACTGAAAATCCATCCTTCTGTGTTTGTGTTGGCTTTAGGTCCACACTGAGCCTGCTTTTTCTCACCCCAAAATAGAGTTTTTTTAAAAAGGTCTCCCCTGACCCTCTTTGTTATCACTCCCTTTACAGTAAATGTCAATACCTTTTCATCAACCTGTATTTATGCTTTTGTAGGACAAATTAGTCATAATTTAGTAATTTGATCAGGATCAGCACAGAAGCATTATTTGTCTCCTCTCCTGAACAAAAGGTAGTATTTATGACCCACAATCAAAGTACTATTCTGTGCTTGTTTAGTTGTCTGATAACAGAAGGATATGTTAATGAGGACAAATAGTGCATTAAAATACAGCAAAGGGATCGCAGATAAGGAGGGGACAACAAAGAGGTTACTGTTAGCTATGGAGCACAGTTGTATTGTTTGCTGACCGAAAGAGGATGAAGAAGGAGTGACTAAGTGGTTTGTGTTCCTATTGCTTAGGTTTTTAAGTGTGGACAAAGATCTTTTCAGATCTTATTCAGATCTTTTCTGAATTAGGTATCGTAGTGTGGCAGCTCTCTCTGATCTAAATTTATTCCATGGCATGTTCCTTAGCCCTTGTTGAATTGCGCTGGGTCTTTTCTCCCCATTCTGTGCCCCTGATTGGGACTTTCTTGCTGCATGGTGGATTAAGACTGTTGGAAATAATCAACTCAAATGACTGGCTTTTTTAAACATCTTCAAGAAAATAAATTGTGATTTCAGAAAGTTCTGGATTGACTACAAAGCTCGGATTTGGGGTGCTGCCATATTTGTTACTTATTAATACCAGACAATAATAATTTGAGTAAAAGAGGGAGACTCTAAATGGAACTGCCAGTGTGAGAGCCTGACATACCAGTCAAACAAACAAACAGATCCCTAAATATATCTCCACTTAGAACTTACTGCTTTATAATGGAGCACAAAATGAGGGTTTTGACATTGATGTGTTAGTTTTTGTGGGAGTCAGCAGTCATTAAAGGAACTGCAGCTTAAAGCACTTCTCAAATGGATTCAGTATTGAGTTTTGGATTTGATTGGTGTGAATAAAATCACACTTCACTTGTTTATCATTTATTGAACTCGCCTATGAATGGCTCACGAGGAGAGATGAAAGCGTGTGCACTACAAGGAAAAAGGTTGTAAATCAGAATGCCAAGATATTTCGAGTGATTGATGGCGTGTTTGTGTGCAAGTGCCCATGTGGGAGGACTGATAATGTGTCTGTCATGTGTGTGAATATGATGGTTTTGGTATGTGAGGGCTTTGTAGGGAGGAGAATTCACACGCCCCTGGCTCCCATCACTCTTCGTTTTTCTCTCTGACTTTATCTGCCTCCATAAAATCTCACCGCTTCAAGGGGAACATGGAGAAATTCCAACCTCGTTGGTGAAATACAACACAAAAATATAACAGCTCATGTGTACATCTGGAAAACGGGGGTGCGTTCAATCCCCCCTCACCTAACCCTTTAATGCAGCAAATAAGCAATACTTATGGAGTCCATCTGGGATGTAATGTGGTTTCACTTGGAGCAGTGATTTCCAACCAGGTGTACGGGTACTCCAGAAGTACTTCTGCAGTTGCCGGGGGGTTTATGGAAAGATTGTAGAGTAGCTAAAAATAGAAATAATGATTTGATTGAAAGAATTATATAAACATTGTCATCAGTGACAACTAAACACAAACAAACGTTCTGTGACTGTATGAACAATAGTAGGCAAGCCACCAGAGAAGCTGAAACAGATGGATAAATGGTTGAAATGTTCAGCTTCTGCCACCCCAAGTAGTAGTAGTAGTAGTAGTAGTAGTAGTAGTAGTAGTAATACGCATGCAAATGAACCAAACTGATTTTAAATAAAATTTATGAAAAATATACTGTAACAATTTTAATTATTGTATTAGTATTTTTCATTTCATTTAATATATTTATTATACAGGAAAGTTAGAAAAAGTAACGATTACATTACAGTATAAAAACGGGCCTGACTCAGTTTAAAAACTGTTTTTCAGCAGGT
>NC_045752.1:14485398-14485492 GCF_008692095.1 Etheostoma spectabile | reverse complement strand
GCAGACACATAAAACATGGTTACAGCACGTCAGGACAGACATTATTATAAGACACCGATATAGAAAAATAAATTTTGACTGAAAACAACAATAC
>NC_045752.1:14470383-14485388 GCF_008692095.1 Etheostoma spectabile | reverse complement strand
GGACAAAGACATTTATACTAGACATCAGCTGGGCTTGACATATACGGTCGGTGCAAACAAGGCTTGAATTTTAAATATTCTGTTTAAATTTGGATAACACATAAAATGTAATCTAGAAGGATGAAGGATGATATCTATAAAAGGGTTCTTGAGCTAACAGAGCTGTGTGGTATATCTGACCAAAAAGGTGATGTAGAGGATGACCCACCAAGTTCAAAATGTCTTCTGTTGTCTCCACCCTACACACAACACATACATAAACATGCAAACAATACCTGCATGCTCACTCTCCTCCAGTCTACCTTTTTTGTTTCACTGTTGAACATTTCCACCAAGCGAAATCCAATCAGACATGCAGGAGGCCTTCTAGGGGATGGAGAAAGAGTGACAGGAAAATGCAAAACAAAAGGTCGCATTCTACGCTGCCATCCATCATTTTAACAGTCGGGATTGCAGACTTTGGGTTTTGCACGTTTTAGCATTGTGGAGTGGGTGGTAAAAGGGTGGGAGAGGTGCCATGGGAATGTGTGTGTGTGTGTATGCGTGTGTGTGTGTGTGTGTGTGTGTGTGTGTGTGTGTGTGGGTGTGTGGGTTGTGTGTGTGTGTGTGTGTGGTGTGTTGTGTGTGTGTGTGGTAGGGGTGTGCCCATTAGGGTGTGTGTTACTTTTAAGGAACACTGGTCGGATATAAGAGGACTTGGGTAGCCCCCATCATCCATCTGGTGATGGTCACCTGTGTGTGTGTGTGTGTGTGTGTGTGTGTGTGTGCGCTGGCAAGCGTGTGTGTGTAAAATGGCTATGATTATAACACAAGGCTTGGGAGTATATGTGTGTGTTTTTATGTGTGTGTGTGTGTGTGTGTGTGTGTCTGCACATGGCAGTTTATGTGTGGAACTTAAGTCTATTAAGTGACCCTGCAGTAAGGCCTTTGGGAAAGAAGGAGTGTGAGTATGTGTTGTCAGGTGGAAGGATGATGTTTCTTAGCTCTCCTCGACCCCAAACCCATTAATGTGTGTGTACACGCTCGCACGAGCACACCGCAAGTATGAATGTATGGTAGTATAAAGCACTTGTCAAAGAGAGCACCCACCCTTGCTCAGCTGGAACCTAAAACCTCTCACAAGGCAGAAGTAAAGGAGAAGGAAAGAAGAAAAAGAGTGTAGGAGACATTCAGGGGCCCAGAGTGCCAAACGTATCATTACCTTTCCATTTCACTTGATGAAACCCATTTGGCTAGATTAGTTTGACACTCTCAATGGGACCTCGAGGTGACGGGAGCCTCCTATCAGGATTAGCAAGCTGCAGTGGGCTGCGGACAGCTGATGAGGAGAAGAAGAACCTCTGCGTGCTGGCTCCACCTTTCTCCATTAAAAAGGGACATTGCTTGTTTCTGCAAACTAACAGAGGCAGGGCTCAAGCAGGCGACAGATGTGTGTGTGTGTGTGTGTGTGTCAGTGTGTGTGTGTGTGTGTGTGTGTGTGTGTGTGTGTGTGTGTGTGTGTGTTACAAGAGAAAGTGTATCTGGGAGCCAGCCAAGTTGTCAGTCTGACTGAGAATGAAAGACAACGATTGGACTTGCCAAATTGGAGGAGATATTAAATCGAGGAAGCACAACCACTTTGTAATGAGTTTTTGTCTCACTGTGTGCGAGAGAGTGCATGTATAAAGGCATGTGTGTGTGAGTGCATGTATTAAAGTGTTTGTGTGTTTGTGTTCACACCTGTGGGCTCTGTCATCTTTGCTCCTAATTATCTGCAGCATAAATCAATGGTGGCAGTGTTGCCATGGCAGCCAGTGGTAGGAAGGGTGCTGGTAGCAGGAGAGTGCCAGAGCTATTTCATTAACCTTTAAAGGACTTGGTATTTATTTTAGTACCAGCACTATGAATATAAATTTGTCATTTTGAAAATGGAACTGACCAGGTAATAAAAAGCCTGAGGTCTCTCTCTCCTCCTAGCATGTGCTTGGCTCTGGGGATGGCAATTTGGTCCGATGGACAGTTAGTCGTTCCATCACTTTGGTAATAATGGCGGAGAAGTACTTTTTTTGCACCTTTTAAACAAATATGTGTTATTGTTATGTTTTATATCCAGTCCTGGAATTGTGAAGCTTTGTGCTTTTAAACAGTGGACCAGTTTTTCCAAGACTGGGTGTAGATTAAACTGTCGCACTGTTGCTTGCTCTGGAGGAAACTACTACAACTGTTGGGTCCTTGTAAATTCTGGAGTGTGGTCTAGACCTACTCTATATGTAAAGTGTCTTGAGATAACTCTTGTTATGAATTGATACTATAAATAAAATTGAATTGAATTGAATTGAATTAAACAGGATGCCATCCCAAATGAGATAACAACCTCCATGTCAGCTTGTGTTCAATGGCTGCTGCTTGTTCATTGTTCCCCTGATAAACTAAAGGCGAAGATTTTGGGGATGAGTACTAGAAATCATACAACCACCTGGGTATGAAAGGGTTGAGAGACTTGTCTTGCAGTCATGACTTTTTAGTTACATACACAGTACATACAGCTGCATGCAAAATCTTTATGTTGAAATCCCTTAGACCACGGATCTTCAACAGGGCGTCCGGGACACCCAGGGGGTCCTCCTGTAAGGGGGCCTCCTTTCTGAATGTTTTTTCAAAAGTTAAACATGAATCCAATATATTATTATCAAATATAATTTCCCACTGCTTACTGGCCTATAGGTAAGGTAGTCCCTTAGGTAGCCCTCCAGAGATACAGTTAATACCAAGCCTGCTGCGTCTATTTCCGATGAGTAGTCCTTGGCTTAAAAAACATTGAAGACGCCTGTCTCAGACTGAACATCTGCTCAGCCACGGACAGAGGTCAGTCAACAACCACTACATCCTGTGTTGTCAAGGAAAAAAGGAAAAGACAAAAAACAGAGGGTAGGAGAAAAGAGCCTTAAAAAACGCACAAGAGGTTCATCACTGAATGTGTAAAACTGAAAATGTATTACCATAAAAATAATAGTAGCCATAACATATTCCCCGGGCTCTCTGTAGAGTTCTCTTATGCACGTATCAGATTCTCCTGTCTGGGAAGAACATTACCAGACAAAAAAGCCGGCGCAATAGCAGCCTTGAGGGCAACAAGGGCGACGTAGAAAGGTCTCTTTGTGTGCTGGGATCATGGGTGTTTTGGCAGCCATTGGTTGGTTAAAAAGAGCATCTTGCAGATGCCTCAGCAGTCAGTGAAGCCTCTGTAACCACTGGTAATTCAATTGTGCCACATGATTTCTTGGTAAGTAATCCACAAATGGGCACTCAGTGAAAACAGCTAGGCATCCCGGCCTAATGAGCCAGAGCTACTAAGGAAGGGGGGGGGGGGGCAGATGTTTGGAGAGGACAGAAAGACTATGGGGGAGTAGGCTGAGAGACAGAAAAAAATGTACATGCTGAAAGTGAAGAAAAGAATGTGAAGGCGAAACAAAAAGAAGTAAAAAAACAACAACAGATGATTCATATTAATGCAGCCTGTGGAAAGAACCACATCAGTGGCCAACAAACAAAGAACTAAATCAAATACTTTAGTGATGAAACTTTGCCGTTGTTTGTATGGATGTGATGCAACAAATTGACATTGAAAATCTGAGCGGAGGAGACACGCACAATCACTCGGCATGAGATGTTAACTGACAAAAAGCACACACGCACGCACGCACGCCACGCACGCAGCACGCACGCACGCACGCCACGCACGCACAGCACGCACGCACGCACGCACGCACGCACGCACGCACCACGCACACACACCCACACACACACCACCACACACACACACACACACACACACACACACACACACACACACACACACACACACACACACACACACAAAACACACACACACACACACACACACCCCCTGCTTCGACCGCAGTCATGTGTAGAGCTGTAGATCTCTGAATGTGAGGGTCACGGCTGTGTGGATCTGGATTTTTTTTCAAGCTAAGTGAAGAAAGTCTGGCCAAGAGATGACACCCCCTCCTCCGCGGTTCCACTCCAGGCACATTCGGAGCCTGGCGAGGACTCTCATTCATGCAATGGAAATGGCTGATGTTGACCATCGAAAGACAGAGATATGCAAAGGCAGGGTGTCCTGACTGAACTTATACAATAACTTTAAGGCATCATTGAGAGGATTCCCAGTAACGGTTCTTTTAAATCCATTTTCTTAGTTATCGCTCCAGGGCTGTATGGAAGAATACAGGGAAGGGGGTGTGTGCTAATTTGTACACACTGTTACATGACTGTGCGACTCTAAATGGACCAGAGGAGAGGAAAGAAAGACACAGTTTCCATAGTAACGGTTTTCAGACGTGGTTATCCTTGCTTGCTCTCAGGTTTCTGTTGATTTTTTTCTCCATTTTTTTTATTTCTCTCACCGTTTCCTCTGTTTTTGGAATAAATCAACCACCAGCAAGTTAGGCTAACAAGCAGCGCAAAGGTGCAAGTTGGACTGCATTCATTAAAACTTAAAGAGAAGAGACGAGATTAGGTGTTGCACTGTACGATTCACACAAATAACACACAAAAGAGGGGGGGAAAAAACAATAATAAAAAACTCTATGACATTAAAGACATTAATGTCTGGTACAATAACGATACACAAAAACCACAGAATGAAACAAATAAAGAAAATTTCTAATCCTGACACACACCTGGAAAAAAAAGCTTACACTGGCACGAATATAGAGGGGTGACATGGCACCACTAAATCTAGACATGCAGCGGCACAACTATGTCTGCCCTATATTTCATATTTAATCTGCTGTGCTGGAGGATTTCTTGGCCCAGTGCACTGTGTAATCTTGTAGAGGGGCAGATGGTACACTCCCAGTGTCGATCAGATCCCCTGGATTGGGACAGTGGCGGAGAAGAGTTGTCCAGGGGCCGCCAGCCGCCAGCCAGGATCAGCAGGTTTGGCTGACCAGCGCCCGCATCAGACAGCAGAGACCTAGAACTGTCTTTCAGTAGATTAGGATTAGTCCAGGGTCCTATAACAGGCCTTTCTAATTTCCTTACACAAACAAGCAAACACTTTATAAATCTCTTTTACTTTATAGAATCTTTTTTACACACACACACACTATCACCAATGCTATGCACCTATAACCCCATCAATTATGTTCATTATCTTGTTTTAGCATGTTCGCATGCTAACATTTGCTAATAAGCACTGAACACAAAGTCCAATTTGCAAAAGTATTGAATGCATTGACATTTTGACCTGTAGAAAAATTACCACATTTCATAGTAATTCATACATAGTTGTTAAAGGTTCCATGACATGAAAATTTCACTTGATGGTTTTTTAACATTAATGTGAGTTGCCCCAGCCGGCCTATGGTTCCCCAGTGGCTAGAAATGGCGATAGGTGTAAACCGAGCCCTGGGTATCCTGCTCTGCTTTTGAGAAAAATGAAAGCTCAGATGAGCCGATCTGGAATCTTGCCCCTTATGATGTCATAAGGAGCAAGATTACCTCCCCTTTCTCTGCCTTGCCCGCCCAGAGAATTTGGCCCACCTATGAGAAAGAGAGAGACACCATGGCTTTCAAACGAGCAAAGTGGCCCCCTTTTCCTCTCCTCAGTAGCTACAGACTCAGAAATGGCACATCCTAAGGAAAGCTCATTGTGGGACTGGCTCTAGTGGCTGTAATTCTGCACCAACGCTGAATTTCGGAAAAGAGACTTGAGATATGGTATTAGGGGACCACTAAGGTCTATATAAAAGCATCCAAAAAGTACCATGTCATGGGACCTTTAAATGAAAAATGCAACACTTTAAAGTGTATTTTATACTTGTTCGAAGGTGACAAAATCTTCCTACAAGCACATCTATCTCGTTTGGTTAATTCATACAAAAAAACAGTGTCGAAAATAGTCTAAATGACAAAATGCCGTTTTACATGAGGCTGCCAGACTATTTGGTTGAGACCAGTTGCTTGACAACCAGCAGGGACTCCAGGAAAATGCTGGTCCCAGCCAGGAAATAGTCAAGTGAGATATGAAGTGGACCAAGCGGCCAAGCGACCAACCGACCGACATGGCCGTCCCAAGAGCCGAGCTGTGCACATGATCTAAAAGTAGAAAAAGTAGAGAATCACATTAGCAAACTAATGAGGGAGAACAGTATGCCTAGAAAAACATTGAAACTGGGCAGAAGAATCCCATCACTGGCAATAGTTTGAGACATCAGTCTATTTTGAACTAAACTTAGTCCAACAGAAGTCCTCACCAGACCCTTTGCCTGTCTCCAGGGAACATTCTGCATCAGTCTTCCTCTTGGATACTACCATTTACAAGTCAGATTTATGTAACAGGCTAGCTAGTGTCGGCTTCACTACCCTGAAGTTTTGACAGTCAAATTTGCATGGCTGAAGACAGTCGAACTCGGCTCAGCCTCACCTCTACCACCAAAACAATCTCACCTTCAATTACCAGACATCAGATGAGATGAGGGAGTGTGTGGTCCTCTGATTAGACCAGGGTGGGAGGGAGAGAGAGACACACACAGAAAGAGAGAGATGAATGGGTCCACTGGTGTCCCGAAAGCAGTGGAGAAGACTGAGAATAAATGAATGAATGTGACAGTAATGAAAAGAGGAGGAGGTGGAGGGGAGAAGGGACAGAGGAGAACAGGACATGCAGTATGGTTGGTCCAAAAGAATTAGAAAAGAGGACAAAATGAGCCCAGCTGAGTCACAGGCTGAGGGATGTATTTGCAATTATGTCTGTTGTGTTCATAGGGGAACAGGTGGGTTTCAAAGATTTTTTTTTACCCCACTGTGAAATAACATACACATTACACATCAAGCCCAGGAATCTGCTAAACAATTTAAAACAAATCTGGACATGATATTTCAACAGTTTAAAGACAGAAATCTAAAGGCTGCATGTTTGTCAGTAACCGTTGTCTGCTAAATCAGTTGCAAAAGCAGGGGACACACTTCAGGACAAAAATTTCATCTGGAAAGGATACTTTTTTTTAGTTACCCAGCTATTGCTACATAATATTTTAATGTAGGTAAAAAAAAAATTAACAGCAACTTAAATCTGTCCAACGGTTACAAAATTCACCTATGAAGTGGTCTTAAAGTTAACTTATCATGCTTTATCTCGATTGTTTGGGGGGTTATGTCACAGACTATACCTTGGCCAGGAGCAGGGACCTCTAAGTCTATGGACAGAACCAAGCTGTTTCCGTTGTCTGTCTTCAGTCGTCACCAGCTGGCTGCTGGCTGTGGTTTCGCATTTACTTTACAAACATGAGTGGTATCAATCGTCTCATCTAATTCTCTGTAAAAAAAGCTAAAGAACCTTTGCGAAAAAGTACCTATTTAAAATGCAAGACTTTTCAAAGCAGAACGAACCCTCTCTTAGTACCGACTTGACACTTTTTTCATTGTGACGTGTGTGACTGTCCACGGTCTTCATGTCCAATTGTGTTTGGTTTAAAATTCAAAACCACATACTAATGCAGCTCCTGTTTACACAATGGTGCAGACTAAAATATGGACACAAATGTGCCGTGTCAAAGCTTTGCAGAAGAAAAACTACTCACTTTTCCATATGATGACACACAAAAAAGAGACACAAAATAGAAAGACAGAGAAGGACGTAAAGAATAGCGAGGGTTTGTTCGGCTAAACATTTGCTTTGGCAGGCCCGGAGTAGAGGGGCGGTGTTCTACTAGTCCCCTGACATGCATCCAGAGGAGCCCCCCCTGTCTTGACCATAAATCTGAATGGAGTGGGAGTTATCATACTTTCCTCCTGCCATCCCCTCCCCGGCTAAACCCCGCATTCCTCCCAGACACTGCTTTGTACAAACAAAGTGGCCTGTTCCCACCGCTCAACATTGGGAAAGGCGATGGTTTGTCATGGAAAAATCCAGAGGCATCTCAAGAGTCCTTTCGAAGTTGTTTTCTTTTTTCCACCCCACAAGGCTTAGCAGTTGATGGATCAACACTTTTTTTTCTCATTTCTCACACATAGATGTCAGTTTCAATCCGAGTATAACTAACTGTCTAAATGAACTGTGAGGTGAGTGAACTCCACACACACACAATTTTATGTCAAGTCAAATTTATTTATAAAGCACCTTTAAAAACAACCCACGGTGACCAAAGTGAGATACAGACCAGAACAGGTATAGCTAAAGTCACAAAAAAAGAACATGCACACAGCTTATAGGCACACATTAACAGCTTATAGGTGCACAATATGTAAACCAATGTCTGCGTCCAACGAACAAACCGAATAAAATACACAGAGCTAATTCACCCCTTGCAGAACAGCCCAAAGATGCGCATGCAAACACACACACATACACACACGCGCACACACACACTCGCACAAAATGAGTGTGCATTGGGAAGCAAGTCGTTATAGAAAACCCTGGTAACACATTCCATATGAGTCTGCCTCCTCCCTCAAAGGGAGTCTTTTGTGCTTATTGAAAGGCAGAGGGGTTACAGGGTTTCTCCCTTTAGGGTGCCGAGAATAATACCCGCTCTCAAGACAATGACCTCATCCTGACTCTCTCTGTGTGTATGCATTTGCATGTGTGTTTGAGATAAACTGGAAATGAGTGTGACTACTTCTGTGACAGCATAGACCGGGACAGCAGTGAGAGAAAGTCAAAGAAGCAGAAAGAGAAGCAGGAAGTGTTCAGTCAAGGACGGATTACGAGGGGAAGGCGCGGGGGGGGGGGACGCTGAATAGATTCTCAGGAGGGAAGAATTTTTTCATCCTCCCTGTCTGATTGGCACCCCCCTCCATTTTTTGCCCACTGTTAAATAATCTGTAGATGACATTGGTGAGAGCCGGAGGTCATGTAAAGCACACACACATGCACAGCCAGGCCCAGGGAGCGGTGGGCTTCAACAGGAAATTCCTTTACAGCCTTTCTGCTGACTAAGACCTCCGAGTGGGAACAGAGTAAGAAAAAATGTAATGTATATGGGGTCTGCGATATTTGGGGTCCAGTAAGGGCAGCATATGCACAAGCCATTATCACATGGGTGTGAGGGTGCTGGTTTCAGAATAAAAAAACAGTAAAATCATTCAACAAATAAGCAGACGAAGTGTCATTACAGCAACAAAAACACAGCTCAAGAGTCAGTCTTTATGGCCCTTAGACGATGAATTCAATTTGCCTGAGTTGCCTATTAACAATCTTTTTTTTAATATCTCTATTAGCATACTTACAAGATCAAGGTTCAAGGTTGTTTATTGGTCCCTAAATTGTGGGAATTTGACAGGGGGATTGGTGTCTCACGCAATATTTTCCTCTGTACTGATGCTATGTTTGTCTTGACATTGGTGAAACAGACTAATGGTATTTCATCCCCTTGTCTGTCACTCATCAAGCCCCCCCTATGACCACGCCCACCATACTCACTCGGTATTGTGTGGGGCTAGCAAGAGAGAGAAACCAGCCAGCCAGACACAGACAGTAGCCATCTTTTCAGGCAGCATCCATGTTACAGTGCCAGCACGCTGCACAGGTGTCCCTCCACAGAGACCCACATTAGCCCTGCTGATGCCACCACAAAGACCATATCAACAGTTCACTGACTGCTGGCTGCTTCTCCTGAGACATCTGGCGAGGGCAGGTTAAGAAATTCTGTGCCAAAAAAAAAAAGGAATTTGCTAAAATGATGTTAATAATGCGACTGGTGATGAACAACGGTATGTCAGAATGTGGCTAACCCATGTCTGTGAGATGGATGCTGCAGCTGAAAGAAAAGGAGTGGCAGGTTGGGACTGGAGTGGCCAAAATTAGGCAACAGCGCCATCAGGTGACTCAATTTCTATACTGCAGGCATTTTTTTTTAACATATTGTAACGTGGACAGACACTGCTTCCATAAATATACTATTCCAAAAATGTTGAATATTTCCATTTAATGGTATGATCTTGGGTTTGAATATCTCATTCAGTGTAAATCATCCTGTAATAAAAAAAAAACTGGAAACGCTTAAAAAAAATTTACCATTATATGAATAAAATAGAGATTTCTTATCAAAACAACCCAACACCAATTTGAATGATATTCCCTTAACTGGACACAAAACATGAATGACCTGAATTTAAAAATGATATTCAGTAGACTATATAGCTGAATATGCTATATACTGTATATACACAATGATAAAGAGCCAGAAAAACCCCCCACTGTGGGTTCCTTCACATTAAATTCTTTGTATAGTGTATTTTCTTTTTCAATGTGCTGACTTTTCCTCTGCAACATCCCCACCCACAAACAGCTATATACTGTAGTTCTGTATGGGGACACAGATAGCAATACAGCTTCTCTGTAGAGGCATCTCCCAAGAGAAAATACTTTAAGGTTTAGCACTTCAGTGGTACCTTAAAGTTTTGACCAAATCTAGCTTTGAGGAATTTATTTTTTTAAAGTGTTTACTTTTTATTGTGAAATTCCACCAAATATAGCTGTTATTTCTACACAGTAGATGAACATAGTTGATGAGTAACCAATGGTGTTAAGAGTAAATAGTTTTGGTATCAGTGGTGATGTCTTTTGCATTTCCTGAACAGTCATTTCCCTTGACTAAACAGGAAATGCACAAGACTCAAGTGGATTAAACAAATGAGATACAACATGGACCAAACGATTCCAATAATGCTTTTATAGCCTATCTGGTTTAAACAGACCTGTCTGGTTTTGTTTCTTTAGTAGCAAAACAGCCTTCCTTGATTATATCTTGATGCACAACACTAAGCATATTAGCCATGAATCTTTTTTAATGACAATGACCATTTGAAAAACATAGTGAAATACTTGACTTAAAAAAAGAAAGCAGATGTGTGGAGAACAGCTTTGATTAGTTCAAAGTGTTAATCTGAAGGGGATACACAGCAGAGAATTAAAGACATGCAAAACATTGTTGGAACACAAAAAACCTAAAGAACTGCCCATGTCTTATCCAAAAAAAAAAACATACTTACAACTTAACTGAAACTATCTGCACAATGTTTTGCATGTTATTGAACAGACATGCAATCCAAAACACATACAATAATGTTTGTATAAATATTAATCTCTAGAATTATTTTTGAACGTTACATTACAGATAATGGAAAAGGAAATCAGAAAAGCATGGATAAAGCGTGCTCACCTCGCTCCTTGGTCTACTTGGCACACTTCCTGTTGAGCAATTTTGTTCCAAACAAGAGCTGACGGAAAAACTTTAAACTTCACCAATTTAAAATATTCTCCTATACAAATACATAACAACGGATGCTACCCTCAATTCCAAGCCAAAGAATCATGCATCCTGACACCGGGACCAGTTTAAATTCTCTTTTGTTAAGTCAAATATGATCTCTCTCTTAATGAGTCCGAATGAATTAATTCCCTCTAGCCAAATAAGATAAACAACTCATAGAAGCGACCGTTACAGCCTGCAACAAGCTCATATATTCAAATGAATAACATATGACGGAGAGAGGGTAAAGAACTAATATTGACACATTAGCTGGTTGTGTTTCAGATGACTGACTTACAACAAAAACATTTGGATAACATTATCACACTACTGTGTGTTTTACAAGGCCATATATCATCTATGGAGTTGGGAGTGAATCCAAAATGAAAAGTGCACAATGAATGAAGGCCAATTTCTTTCTTCATTTTGAAAATTCACTTGCATAATAAAGATAAAGAAAGAATGGGGTACAGGTAGACATAAATCAATCAATCATCATCACTCAACTTGCAAATTTAGAAAGGTGACAAGCAGCATTATGGCCATTTTGCAGCCCGCAGTCGAGCCATTGCCCAACTTGCAATGCACTCGCAACATACGCAATGTATTTAATAGCATAAAGAAAAAAGGGAAACCGCCCCTCCCCTACTGCGGTGACACCTTTCACATTCTGACTTGTCACTACGTGTCCTTAAGCTTTAAAAAAAAATAACAATAATAAGAAAAAGGTAGTGACTAGTTTCATATGCTCTCTAAAGCCAGAAGTTATTTAAAGAAATAGCCAAGACCTGAGTCACTACCCTCGCTAGCGGCCTATCTGCACTAAACTGACGGAGCAGCGTAATTCTTATTGCCTTGGTCGTCCTGTTGCTCTTTTCAACAGGTTTACCAATATGGTCCAAACCCGCCGGAAAATCCCCTACTGACATTCATGACATGGTGACAGTGTGGACAAAGAGTTAAAACACGTTAAGCATGGTTCGTCTGCCGAGAACTAGCTTTAATGGTGGGACAGAGTTTGTGTTGCAGTGGCTCTCAGTCCCAGTTCTCCCAGTCTTCGTCCATCTGGTAAACAAACAAAACAGAAAGGGAAAAAAAGGGGTTAGAAAATCATTCTAAATGTTTGACATTTTAATTTAACATTCTGGTAAATGTCACAACACTAACCTCTCCAGAAGCTTCTATTTTAGAGAGAGCCATTTGGACTTCTTCTTCTGTCATGTCCAGGTCGAAGTCTTTCTCCCAGTCCTCACTCACATCGGTGCTGGACCCTGGAGACGGAAAGACAAATTTGGACCTCAACTCTACTGCTTCTTCTAAGCGTATTTAGTGGAAAACTCATAAGCACATCACTGAACCTAATCCTGTTACAATTTATTCTCGCAAACAGGAAGAGTCACTGTCAACTAAGAAACATCCTCAAGTTATCGTACCTTTCTTGCCATTGTTAGAGGGCGTAGATTTCCCGCTGTCGGAGTTAAGCTCGAACACTCTCAGGTCCTGCGGACCCTCCTCCTTTGCTGATTCTGGTTTGGAGGGGGGGGCGGAAGCCCTCGCTGATGCCCCATCAACAGTGACCTCTGGTGGGGTTACAGCTTCCACTTGAGCCTCAAGAGGTAAGTCACTCTTTCCAGGGGCAGCTGATAGATTGTAGTTACCCTTCCCAGGCCTCTGCTCTTCTTGTGTCTTGTCCGCAACATCTCCCAAGCTAGCTTCTGTCAGTTTCTTGGCCAGCTCCGTGACAACGGGCTCGGGCCGCACTTCCACCTGCGTTGGCAGGCTGACGCTGTCGCTGCTGACTGAGAGGGTGGCGTCACGCTCCTCGCTGGGAGACAGGACGGGGCTCAGCAGGGGCGTTCCTGTGGGAGCGGTAGAGGTTTTGGGAAGCTGGGTTGAGCTGTAGTCCAATGGGGGTGCGAAGTTAAGGTGAGATGATGACGTGGCGCCGAGGAAGTCATCTGGCAACACAAACACCAGAGAGGCAATGTAAGTAACAGGTTTTACAGGGGAGTCTGTGTATTTGAAAAGTAAAACTGAATATAGCATACCCTCCTCCTCCTCCCAGCCCAGGGTCTCTGTGTGTGTGGTCTGCTCTGCCCTTTGCTTCAATGCCACTCTCCTTGCCTCCTCCTAAAATAATAATTAAAATAAAATAGAGTTATTGTTACTTTTTCGGCAACTTTCCTCGGGTAATGCATATATGTTTTTTTTCTTGCATAAGATGTAAAGGCGGCCGAAATTCTGTTTGCGTTGTTTCTCCTTGTAAACACCTTGTTGTGCCGTGTCATTCACACAGAGAGAGAGAGAGAGAGAGAGAGAGAGAGAGAGAGAGAGAGAGAGAGAGAGAGAGATTGAAGGGCTGTTGTTGGTTCTGGTCTTACAATTTTTCTTGTATTTTGAAAAGATCCGGCTGTCTGTAAAAATATATTGTGGCCTCCCAGATTGCTCAGTTGTTAGAGCGGGCGCTAGCCCCGCACGAGTAATCGTTAAAAAAATCGCAATCTCGATTCACCCGGTTCACGATTTAATTTTTAAATAACTTGGATCTATTTATTCTTTTTAATTAACTACTTTCTTCCGTGAGTTTTACACATAGACTGTATAAAATACATTTTAAAGCGCTCCCAAGTGTTGCAATGCACAGTGTGCTATAGGTGCCAAAAAAATCTATTTTTGGTACTGCCAATTTGTTTTGTTTTGTCATTGTCAAAAAAATCGTTGCAGAGAATTGTGATATAAATTCTAAGCTAAAAAAATCGTGATTCATATTTTTTCACAATCACAATATCACATATCACCATGTCTCTGTATTATTTAATTAAAAAAATCAATTAAAGGGCTCTAAGATTATATAACACATAACCAGTGCTTTTTACAGACACAGTAGGCAGACCCACTGACTCAGGACTTCATGCATGCTTCCGCCAGCAGGTGGCACCCAAAACAACTTGGTGAACTGAACTGAGTTTATGGGAAATACATCTTGAGGATAGTCTGCATTTTAGGATACACTACATAAAATAACATGATTACCTGGTCCAACTGGAAGACTCTGTAGAAATACCTTTGCCAGAATTCTGAATGTGCAACTGCCACTGGCACCTGTAAATAAAAAACTAAAATTAAAAAAAACTCATCCACATCTGGTTCATTGCACTTAAAATTATGATGACATCTTGTTCTTTTTGCACATTAAAGCACTTATTGTAGGTCGTTTGGATAAAGGCGTCTGCCAAACAAATGTCATGTAATGCAATGTATTAGTTTAAAACAAAACATAAAAGTGTTATTAAAAGCACCAATACGTACCATTTTGGTGTAAAGGGCTCGGATAGAGGGACTGTTGACCAAAAGCTCTGAGATTTCTCCTTTCTTATCTTCCAAACTGAAGCTGGACAACCAGTTGTCAAACTGCTCTGGGGGACCTAGACAAAAATAACTTCTTATTAAAATACACTCAAAAGATACCAGAGATCATCAGCAAATATTAGGAAGGCAGGTGTTATCCCAGCCATCTTACATTCATCACATTTTGAATTAGACAGTGTCACAGCAGCAAAAGGAAGAACAAAAACAGATATGTAGTACAGAGAGTCAGTAATCTTAAGAACTAGAATACTGTACATTGTGAACACATAAATTCAGTCAGAAATACAACAAATTAAAGAATGCCTTACTTCAAACACAATATAATTAATCTAGAGTGAGGGAAAAGAGTATTAAATCCCCTGCTGATTTTGCATGTTT
>NC_045752.1:14470196-14470373 GCF_008692095.1 Etheostoma spectabile | reverse complement strand
AAAGAAATGATCAGTCTATAATTTTGAAGGTAGATTTATTTGAACAGTGAAAGACAGAATAACAACAAGAAAATCCAGAAAAAAAGCATATCAAAAATGTTATAAATTGATTTGCATTTTAATTAGGGAAATAAGTATTTGACCTTCTCTCAATCAGAAAGATTTCTGGCTCCCAGG
>NC_045752.1:14469157-14470186 GCF_008692095.1 Etheostoma spectabile | reverse complement strand
TTTTATACAGGTAACGAGTTGAGATTAGGAGCACACTTTTAAAAGGGAGTGCTCCTAATCTCAGTTTGTTACCTGTATAACGGACACCTGTCCACAGAATCAATAAATTAATCATATTCCAAACTCTCCACCATGGCCAAGACCAAAGAACTCTCCAAGGATGTCAGAGACAAGATTGTTGACCTACACAAGTCTGGAGTGGGCTACAAGACCATTGCCAAGCAGCTTGGCAACAATTGTTGTGATTATTTGCAAATGGAAGAAACATAAAAGAACTGTCAATCTCCCTCAGCCTGGGGCTCCATCCAACATCTCACCTCGTGGAGTTGCAATGAACATGAGAACAGTGAGGAATCAGCCCAGAACTACACGGAGGATCTTGTCAATGATTTCCTTTCAGCTGGGACGATAGTCACCAAGAAAACAATTGGTAACGCACTACGCCATTAAGGACTGAAATCCTGCAATGCCCGCAAGGTCCCCTGGTCAAGAAAGCACATATAAGTGCCGGTATGAAGTATGCCAGTGAACATCTGAATGATTCAGAGGACAACCGGGTGAAAGAAGCGTTGTGGTCAGATGAGACCAAAATGGAGCTCTTTGGCATCAACTCAACTCGCTGTGTTTTTGAGGAGGAATGCTGCCTATGACCCCAAGAAAACCATCCCCACCGTCAAACATGGAGGTGGAAACATTCTGCTTTGGGGGTGTTTTTCTGTAAAGGGGACAGGACAACTTCACATCAAAAGGGACGATGGACAGAGCCATGTACCGTCAAATCTTGGGTGAGAACCTCCTTCCCTCAGCCACGGCATTGAAAATGGGTCCTGAATGGGTATTCCAGCATGACAATGACCCAAAACATAGGACCAGACCTTAATCCCATGGAAAATCTGTGGAGAGAGCTGACGGTTTGAGTTGCCAAACGTCAACCTCAAACCCTTAATGACTTGGAAAAGATCTGCAAAGTGGAGTGGGACAAAATCCCTCCTGAGATGTGTGAACCTGGTGGCCAACTACAAGAAACGT
>NC_045752.1:14468975-14469147 GCF_008692095.1 Etheostoma spectabile | reverse complement strand
TCTGTGATTGCCAACAAGGGTTTTGCCACAAGTACTAAGTCATGTTTTGCAGAGGGGTCAAATACATAGTTCCCTCATTAAAATGCAAATCAATTTATAACATTTTTGACATGCATTTTTTTTTGTTATTCTGTGTCTCACTGTTGCAATAAATCTACCATTAAAATTATAG
>NC_045752.1:14462858-14468965 GCF_008692095.1 Etheostoma spectabile | reverse complement strand
TCTTTGTCAGTGGGCAAATGTAAAAACTCAGCAGGGGATTTAATACTTTTTTACCCTCACTGTAACATTCTGGTGGTGGCATTGCGCTACTTCACTATGTGTGTGTCTTACCATCAGGCTCATTGCAGTATGTAGCAGGGTCAGCTTGCAAACTGTAGAGACGTGCCTGCAGGGCAAACAAATGCTGAGCTGTAGTTACTTTGTTTCAGCATGCACATCATGTGCTCACTTTCACAGTCCAGTAGCCTCCTTTGGCAAAACATCCTAAATGAATCAACACTTTGTTCAATATTTTTAAGGAGATCAACAACCAAAAAGTTAAATTTTCCATTCACAAAAACACCAGCACAAAGATCATTCCTAGTTCACCTGTTTGCTCAATTAGAAACTATTTTTTTGTGATACAGACAACCTGTCTTAACAGGTAACTCCAAAGTCAATTTTTCAACTAAATGTACATGTATAACTGTTGCCCACCTTAGAACTGTCGTAGATCTCTGTAGTTCCTGTTGGCGTTGCCACCAATGTGATTACATCACAGTCAATGGTTTTATCTGGGGGTGGAGCAAACGTGTCCGTTATCACCCCTAAGAAACTAGAAAGGCTCTTCTTTACCTTTTCTGAGGTCTCAGAGGAACCTTCCACCTGGGAATCAGTATAAATATACAGGTTAGATTTGGTATTTAGCAAATAATACTTAAATCATACTGAGCACATGTGTATGACATGGGTCTACTGAACACACATTCAACAGCCATTTCACCTAACTGTCAAGACAGACTTAGATAAAAAAACAACGAACAAGGTAAAGGCTGCAACTTACCGCGAGCTTGTTTCTGACAGCAGTTGCTGTAGCCACAAGTGAGCAGGTTGTGTCATGTTGCACTACAGTGGAGAACTCTGTCAGGTCTCGCTTTATGAATTCTAAGGCCTCAGATGACTGCAAAGAAGAGAGTCAATTAATTAATATACAGATAGGGCTGGGCAATATGGAGAAAATCAGCTATCACAATATTCTTAGCGTTGAGAACTGATGCTTTGACAAAATATCTTCAGTAATGTGAATATAATAAGTAAGTGTGGAACAGGCAAAAAATAGAACAGCTTGAACAGTCTGGTAAGATATATTGCCCAGCCCTACATCCAGATACGTTATCATCTCCATTAGCAAGCTCTTGTTGTTTTAGATGAGACCATATGTACGTGAAAACATTACATTCAAATAACACAAAAAATAGAGTTCAATGGCGCTCACAGCAACAATATATAGAAAACATGACATACTAGTGCTGAGCAATATGGGAAAAAAATACTTCGATATTGATATTGCGACAATACTGTAGTGTTGAATATTGGTGCTTTCTCAAAATACTCACACAATGAGATTTTTTGATAAATAATCATCACTAATGGGGATATAATGTAATGTAAAAGTGGGTAAAGGCAAATAATATAACAGAACAGAATGGTAAATTTAGAAAATTAAGCCACTTTCAGTAGTTCAACAACCTTCAAGTACTGTGAATGAGTCAGTCTCACACTTGTTCTAGAATTTTTCCTCCTGGAACATCAAAGCCAAACTTTCTTTCAAAAAGAGATGTTCTGAGAATTGAAAAGCTATAACTTTATCGGTTGTCTGCTCATGCTAACAGATAGCTGGGACAGGTTTCACTTGTATCTTTCACCTGAATAATGCTATGCATTCAGTTTTTATTGACAGAGGTAAAGGTTCCAAAATCATGCCAGCACAATGGCGACAACAGCTTTGGACATTAAACTGTATAACTGCGTGGCCAGCTTTTGTGGAGTTCAAGTCAATTGGAAGAGAAAACACAGCCTATGTTGACTTTTGCAGACCACTGCAGTTTACTGTCAGTAATAATGTTGCCTGGTTATGGATATATTTTGGCTCTGACCTTTCATAACAAATATGCGGACACCGTGTGTTGTTCAGTAAAATATAATTGGCGTTTTATGCATCTATTGAAACATTTTATGAAATTGAAGGGAGAGTAGTGGTTGGCGTTGAAATATTCCTCAGTGCAACATCTGACAAACATTGTAAAGGCTGAGCAACAACTAATGATACAGTAAGAAGTACTAATGTCCACGGTGGGGATTACCTTATCTTTGACGGCCTGGAAGCCCTGCTGAAGCCAGCCTCCCCACCAGCCTTCTCTGTAAACATTCATTCATTTAGAAATGAGCTACGTTTTAAAAAAGCAGAGAAAATATTCCCATTACACCACAACTGCACGACCCTTGTACATTTATCAAATGCTTATCATGCTTTGTCAATACAGCAAGACAGATTGGCAGCTGTTGTCTTTCTCAAGCTCTCTCTCTCTAACGTTAGCTAGCTAACTTACACATACACAGCCTGGCAAGCTAAACGAGTTGGCTAACGTCAGCTGCCATGCAAGCTAATTACTCAAAATAAAGCCATTCGTGTCATTTGTAAGGCTTAACAAAATGATAGTTACCAAAAATTAAGGATATATACAGTCCACTATTCGTTATTCCGTGAGTTAAGCTGCTCTACACCACAGCTAAACAGGCTATGCTAACGCTAGCCAGGCTATGTTTTGGTAAACAAATGCACTTCCTGAACTGATTCCGTATGCTGTAAAGTACAGCGTTTAAGCAAAGTAACTATACCAAATCTTAGACGAAACATAACACAACAAGGAACACAATATGCACATGATTTCGGTGCTCTCTGCTATATGACCGTTCATTTTAAAACAAAAAGTAATTTGCGAGTTGACTCTCACCCTTCAGCCATCTTCAGACGATGACATCATCAGTATTTACTGAACTCAGTTACCCAGTTACATGACTAAAATAAAGACGTAATGCAATGTGACTTCCTTCCTGAGATATACAGATAAACACATTCCCATATACGGTAAGAAATCACCGTTTTAAATTATAATTATAATTTTTTTTTTTTACAGTTTGTACCCAGAAAATACTTTGCAGTATCTGAGCCAACTATGGTGGCTGCAGAGGACCAAATTGGACGGCAACGCTAAAGACTGAGTGGCAAAACTTAGTGTTTTTTTAATCACTTTGGGCCAATTGTTCCAAACATTTAATATGGATCAAAATGGAAATCCCACTTTTTGCTATTCCGGATCAGGTAATCCATTTGACTCTTATGCCGGTTTTTCAGAGCAAAGTTGGACTCAATCACCTTGATCCAGATACACAGTTTTCAAGATTACCAAATCCGGATCACCAGTGCTCTAAATAGGACAACATATCACAATGTGGGCTACCAGCTATGTAAAGAACAGGTAGAAGAGCCAGCATGGGGTCACTGTAAGTGTTTCTTATTTTTAGACAAAACACAAAAACAACATAAACATCCACGTCCATTCATAATTTCTTTTATGACCAAACAAACATACATTAACAAATACATTGTGGATATTTTGAAAATGTTTTTTTTTTTTAAATGCCAAAAGTCCAATAGTTAACAAAATAAAGAATGTTCAGGGTTTTTCTTCATCTAGGGAAGAGAGACCAGAAATTGTTTTTGACAGGTTCATCTCTGATGATTGTTTCTTTGAAATTAATAAACGGTGATGAATGACAGAAAAATAGAACAAATTATTTTTGTTTGTTATTGAAATCTGTTTGGGGGATTGTTTCATGGGGACATCATTTTTATTTTTATTTTATTTTTACTTTACTATATTGAATAGCTTAATTGGTAGCCTATGTCTACTTTATCTACTTTATCACTGTTACAATGGTTACACAAGTCAAGTGCAAAATATAAATAAAGTATATACACTAAATGAAATAAATGTATTATTTAACCAATTTTTTTCTTCCTGGAATCCACCTTGAAATCCTACCCCCTGTTGGGATCAAGATAATCCTGCTTTTTTTGGATCAAAAAATCATACTGACAAGTTTTGAACAACACAAACTGAAGATTTGATCCAGATTAAAACTAGGATTGGATTCCGTGATCTAATCTGATTTCAGATTCCTTCTTTTCCTTTTGGACAACCTATTTTATTTAAGATTTGATCCAATCCGATAACCAAAATCCAATCAGTTCACCTTTGAACAACTGGCCCCATGGACATACTAAAAGAAATGGGAGGACTTTCAGTTGTTCAGGGATCTTCAATAGAGGGACCAAGGCCCCTAGGGGTCCTCAGAGTCAGTGCAGGGGGGCCTCCAAATTATTATTTTTTGAAAGTTAAAAAAAAAAAAATAGTTCAATTATTAACATGAATCCAACATATTATTAGCAAACCAATCCCCACTGCTAACTGGCCTATAGGTAAGGTAGTCACTAAGGCCATCCACATACACAGTTTATCCTAAGGATTCACTGTGCTACAGTTAACATTAAAACATGATTATAAAATTATGCCGACAAGGCTATTTAAAAAGCTTAGTATTCAATGTAAAAACTCTATATGTATGAAGACTTTAGGCCATCCTGCACCTTATTGTGGGCCCAGTTTAAAACTTCATTTTATACAATATATGTAGTAGGGGGTCCCTGCTCAGTCTCTCTTCCAGTTAAGGGGTCCTTGTCTTAAAAAAACATTGAAGACCCCTGCTCTATTGTGTTAATGTATTGTTAGAAACATGAGCTGACTAGCCTTTGCATCTGACTTCATACTACTATAAGGTCAGAAGATTTTCTGCATCACTATACCAGACCCAACAGAAACCGATCTGTCTAGATTGAAAATATTATGAAATGAACAAAACTGCACCCTGTGTAGGCACAAGGAGAACTCTTTGAAAAGTCATCATGTAAGTAAATGCAGGTTAGAGTTACCACAACACAGTTGGCAGAAGTGCATCAAAACAAAAGAGGACAAACTGTAGGACAATGCTTCCATGAGTGCGCCTAACGATTTAACCAATACAATGTAAACAGGACCAAACAAATGAATCCAGACCAAACCTCTCCTTCTCGATTCTTTATGCTGGCTAATTAGTGTTGAGCAATTCCAACCTGAATCCCAGCCCTCATCAATCTCCTGATCTCAGTACATCTGTGGATGTGCATCTGAACGTATGTGCACACCGTATTGCATATGTGTGTTGACCCCCAGCAGCTGTGCATTCCCCTCATTAGTATAATGTGTGAAAAGGGGGCTGTTGGCTTTACCAAGCACAAAATGAAAACGAACAGGCAACAAGGTTCTGGAAGTGTGTTCTCCCTTAATTGAAGTTCCCCCTTATCCAGACGCTCCACAATGTGTGCTTATGTTCCTCAATATGTCTCCCGTGTCCAGCCCCTCAATCCTCTTAATTGGGTCTTTCAGTCCCCTAATTAACTCTGTCAGTGCAGGTTGTGCTGAGCCAAGTTGGGACAAGTACTCCTCCATTGATCAGAATCTGAAGCAGTTAACTTATCCATCTGTCTTCATTGGTGTTTGCATTTTAATGCACAAAAGGGTAAATGTGTAGTATCATCAACACCTTCTGTTGGTAAAATCTATATGTCTTTGATTTGGGCTTTTTCTTTTTCTTCTTCTTTGTCTTCTTGTACAATTTTATCTCAGATTTTAGATCAATTAATCTGACGTGTAGTTCTTTTTGAAGAAACTATAGTACGGTTGTGTATGAACTGTAACTCTCCTCTCTATAAGAATCTATTGAATTTCTTATTATTGTACAGTTTATTGTACAGTTTAAGGTTTTTGCCCTTCCATTGTATGCTACTTCATACTTCTACTTCCCTATATACAGTACATTTTTAAAAGGTTTTAGTGATCTGCCACTGTTGTATATTTCAACCTGTTTTCAGTGTAAGTGATCTTGTTTACCTTGGTTTTCATAGTGCCTGCCTTATTTTATCTTGTTCCAAGATAACACCATTTAGCTGAAGAGTTGATTAAAAACAGGTTAAAAGGTAGAGGCTGGGGGTCTGGCCTTGACCAACTGCCACTTTGCTCGTTTGAAAGCCATGATGTCTCTTTTTCATATGCAGGCCAAATTCTCTGAGCAGACAAAGCAGTGAAAGGGGAGGTAACCTTGCCCCTTATGACCTCATAAGGGGCAAGATTCTTGATCGGCCCATCTGAGCTTTCATTTTCTCAAAGGCAGAGTAGGATACCCAGGGC
>NC_045752.1:14456185-14462848 GCF_008692095.1 Etheostoma spectabile | reverse complement strand
CGGTTTACACCTATCGCCATTTCTAGCCACTGGGGGACCCTAGGCCGGCTGGGGCAACTCATATTAATGTTTTAAAAAAAACTCAATAAGTAAAACTTTCTTGCCATGGGACCTTTAATGTTTCAATTATAAACAGAAAGGGAGCTGTTGTAGATTTACAGTCAACCTCCAACCAGGCCAACAACAACAAAAATGATAGTCACAAATGAATAAACCAGGGCTAAACATATATGGCACTATGAAAAGGGTCCTTTGGCAAAATAAGTACTTTGACTTTTATTAGTTTAAGTTCACTTTGCTGGTAATACTTCTGTACTTTAACATGAGTAGGATTTTGTATGCCGGTCTATTTACTTGAATTTTTACATTGTAGTATTACTTCTTTCATTTAAATAAAATTATTTGAATACTCCTTCCCCCCTTGCTAAAATGATCCTTTTCAGTATCACTGTGTTTAATTTTCAGAGGTAATTGTGCACAACATTATGACTTAAACCAGAGCTGCCACTTCTGGTTAGCGTATGCTAAAGAGCACCATGTTGACAGCAGAGGCTGATCATAATGGCACACAGAGGACCTGTCCATATTGTATGATTTAAGAAGCATATCCATTACACACCAGACACATCACACCCATACAAACACATGCTCTAGACTGCTGATGCCACACCGTGGGTTAACACCATCTGCTACTGATCATCAGGAAACACCAGCTTTGCACAAGTCAGTGTCTCTAATTATCTACCTAGAGCAAAGGGAGGCCGATCCCCACTAATCTCCACAATGTGTTTCGCTTCCCATTCCCACCTGTGCCCAAGTAAAAGGGGGGCCTTGTGGGAGGACCCGGGGTCTCTGTGTCAAGGGACCAGGGACCAGGTGACGCTGCAACACAGGCCCCCACGACAGAAGCCCTGTCGCTTGGTTTGGCTGGCAGCTGCCTCCCCCCACTGAGACATCCCACAGCTGACAATCCCTGACTACTGACAGGGGCTCTTTTCAGTGTCAATAGCCTCATATATTAGAGCTAACCGCCTTTGTGGCCTGTGAGGGTGTCAGGCCTTTTGGCCCAACAGCGCTTGTTACCATGATGAAATGTAGATTGAATGGAGGGGGTCTGTGTCTCAGGCACGAGAGCTTGGACTCTCCCGGCCTTTGTGTCCCACGCACGGCTATTGTTCAAACCTATTCAGGGCTCTTAGGAGGAGGAGGTGGGGTAGGAGGGAGGTGGGTGAGAATGAGTTACATCTCTTCATTTCTCCCCTGATCTCTAACTCATCTGTCTGCCGTGGGAGGATAAGCATGTATTTTACACGCTTGATTTGTTGCTAAGTGAAGGCCGGCCATTGTCGTGTTGTTTGACTAAATCATGTTCATGGCAATCAGCGTGTATAATAGTTTGTGGTTTAGTGGATTAATCATTATTATGAATCAGCTAGCACTTGGTTTTTTAACACAAGTGCAATATTTGATTGCATATGTGTGTTGAATGTACATTGACATATTTAAAGAAGTCAATCCTGTTTGCCTTGAAACCGTTTTAGAATGATCATGTCTTCTGCTTTAAATTTGTCCTTTGTGTGCACATATCCATGTTCTTATGAGACAGAGACAAATCGTTGGCCTCGAGCTAAGGACATGGCTATGTCCCTCGCCTGCGTCAAACAAAAGTGACGTGCCTTCCTGGCGCCTGTGTTGTCCTTTCATCTCTTACTCCCTGTTGAGGTGAAGATGGATGGTCCCCTGGCTCAAGAACACTACATTCAGCCTCTGTGCTGGCGTATTGTCTCGCCGTCCTTCTGTCCCTCTTTAGCTCTTTAGAGGTTAGTCTGCCCAAAGCTGGTTAGCAACCAGTGACACCCTTTCCTAGATATCCATTTTTACACTGCCCTGCTGTCCTCCCAAAGCCACAACAAAACCCCTTCTGTTCAGTTAAATATGATATACCACAAATACAAAAACTCCAAAATAGAATATCAATTTAAATATTCATGAAAAGAAGATTGCAAGCAAGAGTTTTTATTATGACAACATTTTAATTTAGGGAAAATATAAATCCTGCACAATAGGATACACCAGTTCCATTTCTGACAATGTTTCATCACCACAAATATCAGATAAATTACAATATTTGCTACTCTGGTAAAATCCTGCGTGTATTTAGAATATTTATATACATTTGTTGTATAACCAATGCAGAAGAGACAGTTGATCAAAAATAGCAGCAGTTTGCACGGCAGAAGATATATATATATATACATATACAGTATGTACAAACTCTGGCACCAGCCATTATTTTAGCAGTTTCTTTAACAATCTTCTGTGAGCTGCTTGGTTCATTGCAATGATCCAAACAGCAGAGGTCAGTTTTTTAAGAGTGTCCTGCTCACTTGGTCATAGCCAGGCTGTGTAATGTGGAGGTAGTGGTGGGCAAAGGTTGGCAGAGTGAGCAGGGGCAGGGCATGCCGGGGAAGTGCCTGTAAGAGCTGGCCAGGTGGAGGGGGTCCTTCAGAAGGCCCTGGACTGGAGCGTGAAAACCCAGGAAGCTGGCGGATGGAGGGGAGTGCAGGGCTGTAGCTGAAGAAGGTGAGTGATGCTGGAGAGCTGAAGGAGTGCTGGCCACCAGCGAGTGCATAGACTGGGCCAGAGGATGCAGAGGGAGGTGGGGAGCAGCAGTGCGGCTCTGGACGGCAGCACTGCCCCCATAAACATCCCCCACCAACTTCTTCATCTCATCCAAGGAGCTCGACAGCATGAGGATGTAGTTGCGAGCCAACAGCAAAGTGGATATTTTTGACAGTTTACGGACTGAAGGTCCATGAGCATAGGGCATAACCTCTCTCAGGCTGTCCATCGCCTGGTTCAGATCATGCATCCTTTTCCTCTCCCGACTGTTGACCTTTAGTCTCAGGTCTTGCACCTCGTTGTTGCTGAGCTCAGACCTGGTCTTGGCCTTACCGCCCCCACTGCAGCGCTCCATCCTGCCCTGGCCGGCCTCGCTGTCTGCTCGGTTTTCTTGGCAGTATTGTCGGAACATCTTGTTGGAGAAGAAGCTTCCGGGAGAGTCGTCCACCACCAGGTCTGGGGATAAGGAGCGGCTGCAGGTGGAGCCAGAGTCGGAATCCATCTCAGTTGAAGCAGGTTAAAGAGGGACACAGATCAAAATAATCGTCCAAAAAGACTAGCCTGAATGCTGGGAGCTTGAGTTTAAATACTACAGATGCCTCCTAGTTTTCTGCTTTCAAGTTGTTCCAGTTCCCTGTAGTGTCACCACAGTCTCACTTCTCTCTGAGTTGTTCTGTTCACTCTGATGATCAGTCCTGTCCACAGGAGTGGGTCTGTCTAAACTGTCACCCTCTGGGGCCACTGGGGTGTATTTATACCGCTGGCATAACAAAGGAACAATAAAGCTGCATAATGAGACACTTAGAGCCACAGCCAATTGCAGAAGGGACACACTTTTACCCCCTCTCTCTCACACCTCCTTTCTGCAGCCCCCACTTCACCTTCCCACACACGTTTAACTCCCTCAACCTTGATGAACCCCCTACACATTAACCAAAACAGAGGTATGTTCACATGTTGTGTTAAACTCCCAATAGGGTAACTAGGACTATGCCAAAACTTTTATTAAAGATGTATGTGTGAACATAAAATTGGATTAAAGTTCTATTTAGCAAGTAGGCCGATTATTTCTTGTTATTGTAATAATGTAGACATGGTTAATGTAATAATTCTGATATGCAATCAATGTATTTTTTTTCTCTAAAGCTGCACTAATATATGGCTTTACTCACCCTATACAGACATTCAAAATGAAGTAAAAGTGAGTGTGAATCACAGATCTGCCAAAGAGTGAAACGGACCACATTGTTGTTGCCCTGTTCCATATCAGATATATGATGCCTTCGAGGCCTTATTTACATATGGTATCCATGAGACACTTTGGGGAAAGGTATGAAGCACCATATGAGGTGCTTAAACATGTAAAGAGCAGCGTTAATGGCAGACTAGGTACAATTCAACCAGGAGCTTGGGACAAAAGAGGTCAGATAAATTTGACTTGGCTCTCCAAACAGTCTGTGAAATCACATCACCATCACTGGAAGGGGGTCCTTCAGATGGGGAGGAGGTAGTTAAAAAGATACTAAAGAGTGGGCACAGCTTTGTCTTACCCTAATTCAACCGTAAAGCTACTAGCACTTTCTCAAGTTTTTTTCCACACTTAGTGGAAGTATTGTTTTTTTTTTTTTATCGCTTGACATAAACGGCGGCTTTCAGAAAAACAAGATCAGGCTTAATGTCCAGCATGTCTCTGTTAAAGGTGCCTTTGTTGTTATTCACAGAGAAATTAAATTTTTTATCTGCATTAAACCCATCCTATAGGCCTACACAAGAGCAGTGGGCAGCCGCAAACACATGGGGACCAAATCCAGTCTTTTTACCAGTGCCTTTGTGTCATTGGGAACTGACTTCACTACGATGAAAATAAAAAGACAATTGAATTGAACATACATGTTTTTGGTGGTCGGTGGACACTGGATAATACCCACACTAACACAGGGAGAACATGCAAACTCCACACAGAAAGGCCCTGGATTTTAACACAAATATCCTACTTCCTTCCGCCAAGCAAGCAAAACCTCCAGGGGAGCAAAACAAGTTCCTTCCTGAGTCTATTTTGCAGAGGCCGCCAAAGAAGATTGTGATTGGTTTAAAGAAATGGCAATAAACACCCCGGAATGTTGTGTGGACTCGCAAGATTGGCCTAGCAATGCGAGACTACACCATCCGTGGTAGCAAAACTATGCAAAAAACCCTGGATGCAGCATTAATTCTAGCCTAGAGTGATTTTACAAGGTTTTATTCATTTCAAATGGAAGAAACATTTTAGAGGCGTGATAACATGTTGGGTTTCCATCACCTGTTGGGTCATTGAAGAAACTATTTGCTTTTCTCTTCTTTGTAGGACATGCTAGTTTATATACTTATCTACCCAACAGCACATTCTCCCCTAGCCGTGGGCGTCTTTGTGCAGCTTCATGATTGCTCTAGAAACTGTGGAGTAGATTTGATCATTGGGCTTAAATTGTCCAATATCAAAATCCAGAATGCCTCACAAGAAGGAATTTCTCTAAATTTCTCCCCGTCTTTCACACATCTCTTCTCAATTCCCATATATTTAATGGAAGATATTAGATGATTCATGAAATGTCCTTTTTGCCTCCTAGAGTACTTTCTAATATTCAATGTTCTCTCAATGCTTTTCCTACACATTAGAACACACATCAATACAGGGCACCCTTTGTGTTGCATGAAAACTGTAATGGCAGATTATTACAATTTTTTTCTTTGCATGTATGTGGACGACGTTCTTACATTGTGCACAAACCCCAAATGTATGATTTCCAAAGATTATAAATGTGGGGACTTGTGTGTTTTGATGGACTCGCACTGAAGCTCACACTCACTGTATGTGCGTTCTCAAAGTAAAAAATCCTTCACAAACACTGACTGACACCCAAAGAAAGTTAGAAGTGGGAATCAAATGGGTCCTTAGGACCCCCCACCACAGCTCCATCAGGGGGCCCTGCAGGGTGCTTTGGCTCAGCCAACATTCAATGATATTATAATTGGCGAACTTGAGAACCAACATGGGCCATTTATTTGGAGCATATGGATTTTCCCATCGTTAGGCTCAGAGCCAACATGGCTGCTGGACTGTCCTCTGCTAATTGGTTCAGGTCCTAATTAACTATGTTGGTCACAATGCTCCAGATTTCATTCTTTCCCAGTCTTTCAGAGGTTTTAACTGCTGGTTCTGTGCCACAGCTTTCATTGTGATCACTACACTCCAAAGAGAAGAAAATGATCAATAATATCTTTAATGGTCTATAAATTATCTAAACATTCAGAAAACAATATGCCAAGGCTGCTACTTAACTGTGCATGAAGTTAGATTAGTGAGATTGTAACTCATATGAACAATTGGGATACAGAACACCAGTCAGAAACAGCTAAGAGCACTGTGTATTAGCAAAAGTACAATCAGTAGAAACACAGATATGGATCATTGTTAGGGGATCTAGCTGAATAAAAGGGGTGTAATCAGTCCTTCTCCTACTCCATTACTATATGCATGAGCCAGATTAATTCCATTCTCCTGTTCATTCTTATTCTTATTCATGTGTTTACAGAGGCAACAGGCCACACAGAGAGGCACTGAGCCTTGTATTCTACAAATGAAAGTGTAGCCACCCTCCATGTTTCCACATAATCCTTCAATTTTTAACCCTGCTTCACAGTGTTTGACTTTCTTCTCTGGGTGCAACCTTTCAGGACCCTTCATCAAATTCAAGAGTTTTTTTAGGCTTTAGAGACCCCCTTTCGGCTGCCTCACTGGGTGCACTCCAATGAAAGTGCTCAGGTGACCAGAAAATGAGGGCATTATCACAGGCATATGCTTGTAGCAGCAGAGGATCAGCCTAGATTAGGACCTATCATGGCTCAATAAAGTGCTAAGCTCAAGAACAAACTTGTGCTGTGTACCGTAAAGCTTCCTTCTCTCTCTGCTGGTCATTGTTTAACAGGATCAGTAGCTAGATCTTCTGTACAAACGTACACACACACACACACACACACACACACACACACACACACACACAC
>NC_045752.1:14441112-14456175 GCF_008692095.1 Etheostoma spectabile | reverse complement strand
ACACAGACACACACAGACACACACACACACACACACACTGGGCTTTAATCTGGGCATGTGGTCATGAGGAGACTCCATTGAGGACGCACAGCAGCCTTTGTTTACCATAATTTTTCGTAATGTTGCTTGGATATCAAGGCTCTTGGATCAAGATCACATAGCAGGAGAAGTGATGAGATATATGGAATTGGTCTGGTTTGTTTCATCGATGGATCTAAACATTTCCCCCGGAGTACCAATATCTGGGTAGAGAGATATAAAATTGTTTCACAAAGTGTCTGAACAGGCCGACAAGTGTTTCTGAGAACAGGGAGTGCTGCCCTTTGTTATCTCTCACTGGGACAAACTGCTCGGTGATTTATTCATTTACACTGCCTGAAACAATTGCATTATCTCAGGCACAACAAAAAGACACAAAGGCGCTATGAAAATCCCCTAGGATGTTTATGAGTCACTAAAGAGTCCAATAACTTTCCCCTTCATCTTTAAGCGGCCACGGAGGGTAGCATGCTGTGGAGGGCTGCAGGGCGAGGGGAGTCAGGTGGGGGATACAGGCCCAGGGAGAGATGCTGATTAGGGGTAGGATAAAAGGAGTCCAGGCCTTCTCCTCTGGAGCTGAATGGGGCTCGGTCAGCAGGCTGTCCCATACACTGGCCTGCTCCATGCTGCTGGAACTTCATAAATTACCCCACAATTACCCCCGGGGGGACACCGAGGGAGGATAGACAGGCGAGAGGGGGAGAGAGTGAAAGGGGAAAGAGCAGAACCGGTTGCTGAGCAGACCGCCATCAGGAGGTGTAGGGCCCAGGTCCAGATGTTGGCCTTCAGGTTGCCAGGACCCAAATGATGGTGGCCTCCTGAAGACTGTCACTACTAAATGAGAAGGATTCACATGTTAAAGGGAATCCACGCTACTTCTTAAAGAAGCGATAACATGCTCTTCTTTAAAAAATAAAAAAGGTACCATTCAAAATGCATCCTACTACTCTTCTATACTTACTATCAGTTTTGCAGCTAGAGCCTTATTTGGTTTGGTATGATCAGCAGCTGATTGTGGCTAAAGTTAGTCTGTAGACATTACATTACATTAATCAAATTACTTTATGCCTCTTTTCTTATTTTTGTTGTTGTACTGTAACATCACATAAGCATTTACGATTTAACATCATCCTGTAATCATCACTTGTGTTTAGCAAAGGTGCTTAGGCTCACAGGTACTGTGTCAAAAATCAATCCCTTGTGCCGTCATTTATTATAATGGACACTCAATAGTTTACTCAGTGGTCATTGTCATCTACAAAATGCAGTGCATTGCATTGTGGGATTCTTTTAGCATAAAGTAGAGTACATGTGGGCACAGTTTTTTTCATTCGAATGTGGATTTTTTTAAGGGTGCTACTGCTACATAGTGGATACATTTACACACTTTTTCGGATTCGGACACAATAAAATTGCGTACAGTAAATTTAGTGCAATATAAAGTAATTAGGGAGGGATTTTGGACACAGCCACACACATATGTGGTCTGGTAAATATTAATGATACAAATATTTTCTGACATGAAGTGGTTCTGTCAGAAAATACATGAGTATCAACCTTCTGCAACGTGCATGTAATGATTTGAAATCCTTTTACATTCAGCATCCAAGAACCTGCTTCTTTAAAGGGTTGATTCCCCCAAAAACAGCAGAAACATTGCAATGCATTTTGTAGCGCTTGTAGACCTTTAGAGCTTGCTCTTAAAGTGAGCCTATGTTTCTTTAAAGGGTTGAATCCCCCCCAAAAAACATTAGAAACATTTACATCCATGCACACAGTTTTTTGTTTTTGTTTTTTAGTCCTAATTTGGAGATATCTGTCTCTGAAATTTCTACCTCCTCACCAATACAATGAAGATAAACGGAATTTCATTTGTGGTACTGACAGCATTTAATCTGACTTTTAAATCCAACAGCAGCATTTCATTATGGAAACGGTGTCTTGTGGATAATCCTGAGAACATGTACAGTACATGTACTGTATGCACAGTCATCAGAGACTATTATTTATGATATTGTAGCGACCCTCCAGGACTAATATGGGAGAGACTCTTGGGGTTTTCATTGGAGGAAGATGTTTGGTCAGGTTCATAAAGGGGAGGGAGGAAGGACAGACGTGGGAAGGAGAGGTAAAGGTGTGAACAGAAGGAGACAAAGTTGGTGGCCAGCAGCCTTTTTGTTGTTTTGGGCACTCTTCCAACCATGTTATTAACCTGTGTTCTAGGGTAATAAAGCACTTCAGCCACCGTCTCCTCATCATTCAGCCAGCTAGGCAGCCATGCGGTGGAGCCGTGAGCGCTACAATATTTACATGACTTAAAGATAGGTCTGTGAGATATCCAGAGTAATGGGGGCAAAGTTTCTAGAAAGATACATGGCAGCTAAACTTTTGAATGCAGTTTTTTTTAGAGTAGAAAGCACCAATAAAACCTTGTTTACCTGGGGTCAAGACCAGTAGTGGAACAAGTATTCAGATCCTTTACGTAAGTTAAAGTACCAATACCGCACAGAAAAAAAATACTCTGTTACAAGTAAAAGTCCTGCGTTGAAAATGTTACTTAAGTAAAAGCATATAAGTATCATCAGGAAAATGTACTTAAAGTATTAAAAGTTTATGTACTCAATGCAGAAAAAATCCTCACCTTTTAGAAACTGGAAACAAAGAGTCCTGTGTAATCGGCTAATCACTCAGCTGTACTTGTAGGCCTTTATATTGTTGGGATGTTTCATTTATAATACAACATCTTATTAAACTACATGTGTTTTGTGTGCAAACATCCTAATTTGATAAGTAAAGAGTAACTAAAGCTGTCAGAAGAATATAGTGGAGTATAAAGTACAATCTTTCTCTCTGAAATGTAGTGAAGTAGAAAGTGGCATGAAAAGAAAAGACTCAAGTGAAGTACAGGTACCTCAAATTTTTACTTAAGTACAGTACTTGAGTTAATGTTCTTTCATTCCACCACTGATCAAGACAGATATGTCAAAAGTAGAACGAATGACACCAAACCCATCTGCATGGATAGATGCCACTAGAAGAAAGTAAGAAAATATATTGTTTATTCTTGGTCATTTGGGTGAATTGTCCCTTTCATCTGATGCTATCTCACAAGTTAAATAAATCAGCAGTAGAGTTACTTGGATTTAGTTAATTACAAGAAAGGGTAATTATACATATAGGGGATACGGGTGTTAGTCTGCATAGTTGTGGTAAATTAGACAAATGATTAAAACAGCTACTTGGCAAATCCTAATCAATCAAACAAAATCACGCACACAAGCCTACACAGATGCACACACTTATACACAAAAACAACAACACACACACACACACACACACACACACACACACAAAGTGTATCTGTTCAGCATTGTGCTGGTCACACTTTTGAACAGTTGGCCGCTCACTGATGCATGGGGGTGGCTTTGTGTCGGGGTTCTGCAGACTTCTGCCCCCCCCTTCCTGCCTCCTCCATCCCCCTTGTCTCTGTGTTATCCAGCCTGATAAAACAAGGGGACCTGCTCGCCCAATAATCTCCTTCTCCAAAGCCCAGGCACGACTCCTGCCTTTCATCAGCACCATTGTTTCAGTCTGTTACCTCCACATGTGCTCCTTCACCACGGCAACACACGCACACATACATCCCCCCCCCCTCATCTCTGTCCCATCTGTGGATAGGCCTGCCATGTGTCTATTCATAAGGGTGCCGGCGGCAACGCCACTGTATGTGGATGGTACATGATGCTGTCCTTTTGTGTGGCGCTCAGTCCTCAACTACTTACCGCTGACCCTGGGGTCACCGTGCACAATAACCTGAGTGTTGGTGGCCACTGGCTATCCTCATTGGCCTGTGATTGACGAGCTGATCAATGGTCAGTGAAGAGTGTCTGTGCGCCCACATGTTCAGTTTCTATACAGCCGCTGCAGGCCCATTGAATCAAGCGTGTCTGTTTTTTTAGTAATGTCTTTTGAAGGCATCAGACTAGTTAGTGACACACAATTGACTTCTTTAGCTTTTAGCTTGATGTAGTGAAATGAATAACTGCAATTTAGCTCAATGGGCACACGCCTTGTCTGCACATTAGAAAACTGTGAAAGTAGGGTTTATTGCTGTAATATTCATTTTTTCAAAATCATTTTTGTATATTTGTCTACTATTTGGGGTGCTGTTTAGGTGCGGACAAAATCCACTTCAAATTCTACCATATCCCTACAGTCAGTCATTTTTATCTTATCTTGCTCTTCTGCTCTCTTTACCACCTGCCTTCTTCATTCTTTCTTTTTTTCATGGCACGGCACCCACCCCACCACACACACAAAGTCCATGAGTCAGGGACTCAGGTGGGCGATTATGGACGCACATTAAACCTTAATTCACATATGGCTGGATCTGAATACTGATGAGGAGATCCGCTCCTGTGACACATTATCATCCAGGGGCCAACGTGGCCATAGCATAGACAGCGCCTACTGGAGATCTATGATTGTGTCCCGTAGGACCGACGGATGAAGGAAACACACACACAAACACACACACACGCACACACACACACACACACACACACACACACAATATGAAGCTCAAACTCGACTCTGTGCTGTTCTTCTCTTCTTTGCTGACAAAAAGCAGGCCATGACCCTGTGGTTTATAGACCTCCTGTTGTTTAACTAGTGGAGGGAAGAAGGGGGACAGTGTTCTTAACCTGTCTCCATCGTAGAAGATTGGTGTCACACTGATCTCATTAAGCAAAGGTATTTTATATTCTGGTTCAGATATCATATCTGATAAAATCATGTCAGTTTGACATTTTTGTGTTGCTGATCCTCCACTGCATGAAAAGTCAGGCAATTACCAATTTAAATTTATTGGCATTTTTCATCTGTGTTATAGATGGCCCTGCCAAAATAAAACTAGGAACTGGAATGTAAGGCAAGGCAAGTGTATTTGTATAGCAGCTTTTAAACACAGAGATTTGTCAAAGAGATTTGTAAATCATGTAAATATTGTAATTTTATGTGAACATGTCACATGTACGAGAATGTCAATATTTATTATGTTTTCAATTTAACTGTACTCTTGGTAATGACAATAAGTTATGACCTTTTAAAAGCCGTACCAGGGACAGGGGTTGCAAATTAACCTTGACCAAATCCTATATGCAAGTATCATGTTTTGTAACCTGTTTTTTGCATTATCCCTGACAAATGACAAATAAATAAAATAAATAAGACAAAGAAGTGCATTAGATACGGAACAGTATTTAAAATAAAATGAAATAAAGTAACAAAATTATTTCTTAAAAATTGTACAAATACATACATTAGAAACACAATTAATGGCCAGTTAAAAATATATTAACATATTAGATTATCATCTATATAACTATTAAACATAACATGATTTTATGTCATCCCTTTATTGAACACCATAACATCTGAATGAGTACTGACACCTTCGATACTAATACAAACGCAGACTGAGCAGCAGCACTCATCCGCAGTCCCCATCATCATTGTGATATATACACATATAACCAGCTTGTCATAAAAAGAGACAGCAAGCTACTATTTTGTGAAAGGGAAAGTAGCCTACACTCTGAGATTTCTCTGAGAAAGAACAACAACCCTGTTCTCAGATGCCATCCCAGGTTGTTTTGCCTTTCAGTGGCATGAGGGCTGAGTGTAGGTTTATAGCACCTTTGTTATTGATATCATTCTTTGTCTCACTTTTCCTGTCTCGGAGAGGCACAGGCATCTAAGTTTGGCCCAACAGACCCTGCCCTGCTGAGTCCAGCATTAAATATCAATACATGTTTACAAGTGTCGTAAATACTCGATACAGAGAAGAACAGATGAAAGAGAGAACCAAGCGGGGCATTTCTCCCATGTGCATGAAGATGGAAAGTGGAGGAAAGAAGAAGAGAAAAAGGGAACTTCGGGGTATTAAACAATGATCCACCTGTTGCTGGTTGGGATTCTGTCTGACATTCTGTTTCATAACCTATTATGTAGTACATCTTTAGTTTTCAGCAAACATTAAAGAATGTCTTTATTTATGTTTACCAAGCACTACTGTAGCACTGAGAGTACAACGCATCCTTTTAAGTTTCCACTTTACAAAATTATCCAAGAAACTTTTATTCATGTATTAATTCCTAAAAAAAAAGATGTAAGGATTGGAGAGTAATGAATTACTGTAGACAGGCAGAGTACGCAGCATTTAAACAAAAGGTCCCGTAAAAGTACAGCTCTAGTGACTGTGTGACAGTATATTTGAGGTAGAGTGGGCAGGAGGGGGTGCGCCCCAGCTCCGGCCTTTAAAAGATTAACCCCGAGCCCACAAAGGCACAGGGGGCTATGGGGCCAGGCAGGGGCGTGAGTGGGCTGCTCACTGGTTAAACATTGGCTGTCTTGGATCTTGCAGTTCCCCCCCCCCCCCCCCCCAATCCTAGTCTTTCTGTGTGTTTCTGTGCTTTGACAGTGATAAACGGGACTCACAGCCTTCCAGAACAACAAACAGACACTGCCTCATTTCCCCAATGTGAGCAAGGGCAGGCATAAAGGAGGTGCCATCCCATTAGAGCCTGGCCTCAATGCTGCTGAAGCTGAGGCAAAGACAAGGGGAAGGGGGTGGGGGGGGGCGGTGCATTTCATCAGAGCAGAGGGCCACTCGACCAGAGGCCCCCAACCAGGAAGGGACAGCTTTGCTGTTTTGTTTTCTCAAAAAAGTGTCATAAAAAACTCTCCTTAATTGGTGCTCCATAAAATTAGCATCTCCAAGCTGATTAGATTTCCTCTCTTACTATTGTGCGTCTCGGTGATCCCATCCCTGCCATTCAATTTCAGTCCTTTCACAATTTTATTAGGCATCAGAGACAGAGGAAACTCATGTAAGATTTTGCCCTTTGCCCTTCACTTCTCCTCCTACCATTCAAGTTAACCAAGTCTATCATCCCTTTCAAACAATTGCCTACAGCTCGGCCATGGAAAAGTAAACTCATGATAATACATTGAATGTTGTTATGTTAAACTGGCCAGAAGGGATGCCTATAGTGTCATTTCACTTTCTGGCTTAGAATTTGTGCCTCAATTTCAGTGAAAACTATTGTGTTTTTGTTTATTTATGGTGCAAGACACATGCCTTTTTGTTTTCCCCTAAACCCAACTTCAGCAGAACTATTTGAATAACCATGGGGGCTAGAGTGAGTAATTGAAAATGTGCCTAAATGGATTAACCACACTTCCTGAATGTAGAAATATAGATTGTAAAAAAGTTTTCCCCTCAGCAAAACCCTGTTTATAGACATATCTGAGCCACACAGACTGGAATATAATCCCATTAACTTTGAATAGCAAGTCTCTTACTCTGGTGCATAATGTGTCTCGCACGGCATGGATAATCGCCATCTCAGTGGAAATGGCAGTGAGATAAAGGGATTTGGGATGCCTTAACATATTTATGAATGGTGTAATATAGTTGGTGGGACCATGAGCTCTCCCAGAAAAGTTTGGGCCATACTTCCTCCGAACTAAAATGTCATATTGCGTGAGTGATGCATGACAAAATACCTTCATTATGGGTCACGATCTCATTCTACTGGAAGGATCTGCATGGTACATTTTAATTACGGAAACAAAGTGAGTCTTAAAAAGGGAAATTTAAGAGCTATAATCGGCAGTCAGTATATGTGTTATTGAATTAATAACATACTTAGAAATGTTTAGAACAAAAACCAATGTCTCATTTTCAAAATATCAATAGAAGCGAAGGCGCTTAGAAATGTAATTTGATTTCTGACATCATCATTATCCAAACAAATTATTTTGACAGTCTTATTAACAATTTCAGATTCATTGCTAACTCCAAAACCAACCTGTATGATTTATTCACTCTCCTAGATTTCATGAATATTTTATTGAGGTCAGATTTTCTAGCCAAAACCAACTCTCTAACAAGAGTCAGGTAGCTCAGAGTGTAGTCTCGCTTTGCCAGACCCTCCTCGGCATCCACACAGCATTCCGGGATGGGAGGAAAACATGCTCTGGTTTAATGGCATTTCTTTAAACCAATCCTAATCGCCATGGGCGGCGCTAAGCTCCGTACGTAACCACTGCAAAATAGTTCTGTGACAAAAAACTCAGATTGGACAGATAGTCTAGCTGTCTTGATTTATCCTGCAGATATCTGAGGAGCAGTTAACCATAGTCCTTATAAATCCCTAAGATTTTAAAATTCCAACACAAAGAAAGCGGAAAGAAACGGAAAATACATGCATCCGGCAGAATTTCCTGCGGCACCCGAGCAATTCCGAAAGTGGAACGTTGACAATATAGACTACTCAGAGTGTGACCTGTATGCCATGCAGCAGTGGGAGGGACACATGAGGTTGTTAGGGAGGTGGGGGACCATCATTGATACATACGCATATCACGGGGAAAGTGAGGGTTAAAGAGTGGGAGCGTACCAAGACATTGTGATGCAAAGGGCATGGGAGGGTTAAACCAGGTTCTATTCGGCCTCCTGACCCAGGATCACTTTGATGCTTCGAGGGAGCTCAGTGTGGCGCGGCCCTGGAGCCAGACCACTGCCATGGAGTCAGTGGGATTCGGGGACATGCCTTTGTCCCCAAAGAAAATGTACGTGGCTTTGGTGGGGCTGAGGGAAAGGTCACAAACAGGGGAGCATGGGGAGAGATCAAAACAAACAGACACACCAGATCACATTCTCAGCAACTGGGTGGTTACACGATCCATGAACATTATCTTGCCACTTGTCTATTATCACTATTTTACCTTAAGAGATTGCTAAACATACTCTGTCTCCATAGTCATGTGACAGTTAGCTTTAATTGAGCAACAGACAAAAGACTAAGGGTGCTAACTTGTGCAGGATAAACTGTTTCAAGCTTTTATTATGTTGCTGATCCACTCAACAACATTCTTTACTTTTCAATACAATTGACAGTGAATCAAATACAGTTGGAAATGGCACATCTCCGCAAGACACAAAATACATCAAAACTCAAGATCAATAGTACTGAAAGCTGTGTGGAAGCTGGTACTCTATTGCACATGCTGTGGTATCACAGCCGTGAAGTCCTTCTGGTAAAAAAGAAGCCTCTGCAGGTATACTGTAGCGGACTCTTAGTGTGAGTCCTAATTGATACTGTATCAGTTGCTGTTAAGATAGAGTAAAGAGAATAACTGGTTAAAACCAAAGACTGAACACCTAGAACTTTACTTTAGACAATTGGTGTTGGTCTTAACCTTCCACCCAATTTTGCATTTATGTCCTTGACTATATGATTGTCGTTGTCATCCTGTGATGTTTAAAGAAAACTGTGATATTTCTCAGCAGATAACAGGTTGACTGAATGTTTAAACCGGCTAACAGAAAAAGGTTTTCAATTCTAATGATGGTTTCAAGAGCATCGAAAGAGAAAGTAAGTGAGAGATCAAGTTTAAAAAGCTGCACATCCTTTACTCCAACCTTAAATGCACTTACTGTACAACTGTACACCCCGATGTTTCCACTATTGTCACATTTGTTGCTACTGCATATTAGAATTAGTTTCTCGCTCCTTCCATTGTTTAAATTGTGTGTGCATCTTTAAGGGTACTTGTTATAAATGTGTGAACAAAAAGAAACAAGAAAAATAAAAAATAAAAAATTTAAAATGTCAGCTAATTAAAACTAATTTCTTTGCATTGCATGATTTTGCACATGAATTTCAGAGGCAATCACATTAACCCTTCAGAGAGGATAGCAAAAGCACATTTGTAGGAATTACTGCGCCCACTAGTGGTTGCACTCAAACAAGTCACCATGTGCAACAAGAAGGTTATTTAACTCTTTAATATACTATAATATTTATAATAGTATAACACTAATAACATTTGAAAGAACAAAGTGTAAGTAGGTAAAGCTGAAAATATGATTTATCTTATTTCATTCACAGGGTCATATTCTTGACAAGCTTGGAAAGAAATTACATCTTCATGCAAATCTTAATTAGAATTTTTGCTTAATGGCGTAGACACAAGTCATTTTCTAATACATGATAAAAACAGAGACTCATTTTAACTTCTATGAACATTTTTTATCAGCTGCAGTAAATTAAGTGCACTTTACACGCACACACACACACACACACACACACACACACACACACACACCTCTCTGTGCTCTGCCAAAGACTAAGACATCCATTTAAGATAGACGGAGGGTATTCGAGTCACTCATTTCCACTCTTTCCATGTATAATGCAGTGAAGACAGCTGATGAGGCACATTGGGTTTTCAAGTTGAGAGGCAGGCACAGATACATGAGAGCGCACTGGCTGAGGATGCCTGACAAGCCTGCCTTTGAAGAACGTACCCCCACCACCTTCACTTCCCACTGTGATTCATCGTCCTCCTCGGAGGGCCTGAACTAACCACCTTGGCTGGGTTGTGCAGGAATGAAGAAAGAAAGCAGCAATTTAAATGTCATTCTAAGGCTAAGTTATCCTCGAAGGCTTAATTTTATTACAGTTTTTTCCAAATGACATGCATAGCACAATTATTTAAACTGACACACAGAGAGCAAAACCTCTTCTCAAGTCTCCCAAAGTCTAAACACGTGTTCTGCTTTACACACATTTCGCGATTATAAATGTCACTTTTAAATGCACTGAACACGGTTCTCTTAATAAAACACAACAATCTGACATAAAGTCACATGTTTGCCATTTCAAAACACTGCCATTCAAAATGACACTACATGAGCTAATCGGCCAATATGTTTGCCACACAACACCTCAATGGTTAATTGTTACCACTTCAATCAGGAAGTAAGCACTATGTAAAGACCACAGGTGAGCACCTTGTTTTGTAACAATGGAAGACCCAGCTGTGTAACAAGATGCTGCCTAATTATTTTTCTTGCCTCTTATTTTCTATATGTATTTTTTTCTGCACATTTTTCCTTCAATTTTCTTTTTCAGTTTACTGTTTTCTTGTAAATATATCTGGTGTGCATATGCTGCACTGACTTGTTTGGTGAAAAATAAAAAATAAAAATGTTTTAACAGCATGTGTGTAGCTGCAAAAAATTCTGTGCATGTAAAAAATCTGTATTATGTACCGTAGTATTATGGCAAAGCACACTAAAGATGAGAGTGTTTTTCATAATGCCCAACCGTGTGTAGTTGTTTAGACTGTTATCTGGTAATATGAATGAAGTGTGTGCCATGTGGTAAGAAAGATTTTGATAATGCTATATTTAGTTTTGGTTGCAGTACTTCCTTTTGCAGGCTGTATGAGGTATTTTTGCAGTATGAGTGTGTGGTTTTGTGAATTGTGTAAAAACTAGCCTAGTTTGCAAAATTGTGTTTTAGCAATTGCAAGAAATAACACGGTTAAATCACAGGACTTTATCCTGGATGGTGTTCTGATTGTTTCTTATTTCATATAAAGCTGCTCAAAGTGAGGCCAACGAGCCAATGGTGGCCCTCAGGAACACTTTGTGTGGCGTCCTAAAGTGAAATGAAGGTAAAGTTAGCATTTTCGATGCACAACTCTGCAGTTTAACGTGGAAGTGAGATGAAAAAGCCATCACAGAAGAGTTTGTCTGGGACTGCTTTGTGAAAGTGGCCAACATCGTATGTCCTGAACCTGAACCCTCAGTGATCTGCTGGCTCCCTATATTGGCACCCACTCATCCTTGTGGTTTTTTATTCAATGGTTATTTATAGGATGCTAAAGAATTGACACAAAAGATGGATGGTCTTTCTTTCTCTGAAAATTCAGCCATGTTAGATTTATATAATTTCTATCCGGTTCTTCTTTTTTTATAATTTTTCGGTATGTTTCAAGAAGTAGCCTAGACCAAGGTCGACACGTGCCTTTTTCAATAATTTATGAGAGCTAATGCAGAGAGCGAGGGCAAGCAGCAAAAACCTGCTCCCGCGGGAGACCTGTGGGCACGAGGAAATTACAAATCAGCAGAACTATGAACCATGCAGCCTGCAGGGAAGAGCTGTGGACTTCGCTGTCGTAGAACCTGCTTTCTTTATGAATATGTTAGAGAAATGTGGATGAACCCTAAAAGACTGAACCTCCTCTTTGTGCAGGCCACAGCAGGCTTTTCTGGTCCTAATGTATTTCATTTCTGATTAAGGTATGCGAGAGTTCATCTACTCAACTTCAGCCAATTCACCCTCATCTTTAATGTTCCTTCCACTCAAATATCATTTGGCACACAAAAAAACAATCACCAAGCCCTAATTTGACCATTACCAATGATACATCTAAGAAAAACCATCCCATTCTTCGAGGTGAGAGAAGAAGAGGATTATGGAATCCCACTCATATTTGACAGATAAATTGTCATATTATCGCCTCCCATGTCTCTCTCAATCTACCGCTCTAAATCCCCTCAACTTCGGGGAAAGGAGACAGCGACGGTATCCTGGGGCGTTAGAAGCCTCTTTCTCCCATTTTCTTCTCCTCCCCTCCTCCTCTTCTCACTCTCTGAAAAGTAATTTAATTCCGCTGCCAGTTTTTTATCCTGTGAATAATAGAGATGAAAAGGAGGAAAGGAAGAGCTTAAGGGGCTCACGGTTGTGTTAACTATGTCCTTCCTTTTACTGCCTTAATGCTAAATTACAAAAGCTTGGAGCTAACGAGGATGTCATGATCACAGCTGCGGGGGTTGTGAAACACACAAATCCCATTTAGTGCTGACTTATGGCTCATGGGCAAAGCATATGTTCCAAAAAGCAATTCATCTCATGTATGCAAGCCCTTTAACAGCCATTCAAATGCTCACACACAGGCGGATACTTCACTAATGTTTCCTACTCATGAAAGTGATGGAATAAAAAAAGAATATGAGGTTTAGACAAGGATAATGAAAATAAAGCAGAGAATTTTTTACTTTTAGTAACAGTCATCACACTCTGACCTTAACCAGCATCTGTCTGGCTCAGTGTAACCCCAGCCTGACAGAAAAGGTAAGCTACTGATTAATGATATTTCGGAAGGGGAATATTCATCTGTGTACAGTCTCTGTGTTGCCTCCATCAGCACTCTTGCTCCGGCTCAGCAATGTCACTGTGACTTTGCAGAATCTCTCCCTACTTTAGGACCATCTATTTTATGGTGCATTTACGGGCGAACAAACATTAGAAGCCGTTTTCAATGACCTCGGCGGAAATAGAGGGACAGAGAGGTGGGAGGTGATGTCCAGCGCTTCGGAGAGTTAATTGGACTTCACAAGAGTGATTTCATCTTGTGTGTAGTTCCTCTGTGTGCTGCTTGTGTGCATGGCTAGTTAACATGCAGACTTCAAGGCTAATGGTGTGCAATAAAACACATGTACAATATCTGGTACTGTCCCCAGTTACTGACAGGGGGAGCTGTGGATCTCCACTCCCAGTCTGAATCTACCATGTGAGGTACAGTGAGGAGACACGGCACTGACAAAATTACATCTCAGCACCTACCATGTTACATGCTGTGTGACATCCTTTTCAGTACTGTAGATGTGTTTTGATATATGCAAAGATCCTCTGCAATCACAGGGTTTGATCGCAGCTTATATAATTCTAGTTGCTCATTGTGTTAATTGGTAGTGAGACAAAGATAGATGGAGAAAGGAAAGGAGGAAGAGGTAGTATGTTGATATCAAGTATCTCTCTGTGGGGGGCTTATTATTTTCTGAAACATCCAGCAGAGGCTGTTTTACCTGCAGTGTTTTACCCACAGAGGGAAAAGGGGAGAGGAGATGAAGCTGTCAGCATAACCAGAAACCCAGAAAAAAGCTGTACTATTCAAGGTCAGTCATCAACAGTCAGTTTTGACCACTGATAGTCTCGCATTGCCTAACCCTCCTCCACAGCACTGTGTAGGAAGGTCTGGCTAGTCTACACAGCATTCCGGGATGGGAGAAAAACGTGCACTGGTTTACCGACATTTGCTTAAACCAATTAACAATCGTCTTGAGCGGTGCTAAGTGACGCACGGGGAAACGGCGCCTCTGCAAAACAGCCTCGGGAAGGAACTTGATTAAGTGGAACTTGTTTAGGTGGAACATGTGTACGGTCAAAGGTTGTTTTACTTATGCAACAGAAGACTCAGATACTGAAATGACAGACATTTCCGGCGGCACCTGAACAATCCCAGAAGTGGAACGTTATGGATGTAGACTAGACCACGGGTAACAGTGCAGGGTTACCCCCACAATTGAATTCTCCACATAACAGTAGCTACAGTAGCTGAATAGGTAGTGGACTCATCTACTGGTAAGTTAGCATTACATTAGCTAACGTTATTTGAGGTTACTCCATTACAATTACATTACATAACATGGATAAATGTCACTAAACATAGTCTGAGTCACGTCAGATAGATTTTTAAAAAAGACAACTCCCATGATCTCACACTAGTTCACAACATCATTAAAGTCTGTCTTTTGTCATTGTATTGATTGAGAGACCTTACCTGCAGAAATCACAGACTGTGTGTTGAACAGAACGTTCAGAAAGGTAGGATTTACTGCAGGGATTTTGTATCAGACTGCATTTGATTTAGAAAGAACCTTTTCAGCCTGTATAGCTTTTAGTCATGGCTAAGTTGAACTTTGTTGGCTCCCTGTAGTTTCTGTGGGCCTGAAGTCTTGCACAGAAATGTCTTTAAGGATGAAAATGGGGATTCGACCCCCTGGTGTGAGGTACTTTCATTGCCCGCAATGCCTCTTGGCTCTTGGCTTTGTTACGTACATTTCCCGACTTTACACCAGGCCACAGATCTCTCATAAAAATCCCCCTCACGTTCACTCCAATCGTAACAAGCTCAGTACACAGTAGCTTCTATTTTTACGAGCCTGTTAAGCAGAGGGCCTTTACTCCTCCGGTGCACAAGCCTGACACAGTAACTGAAAGGCAAACTGCAACAAATTTTGGAGTGAATCGAATTTGAAAATTTCACATAAATATTGATTATTTCAGGGTTAAAGTTGCCAGGGAGGAGCTTAGGAAATCT
>NC_045752.1:14433768-14438602 GCF_008692095.1 Etheostoma spectabile | reverse complement strand
CAACATAGCGGCCACTGAACGCCACCGAAGCGCAGCAACCCATTGATGTCGCTGTTGCTTCTACATCACCCGGATCATTGGTCTGATTGGTTGAAGGACTTTCTAACTACACTTTCTTGTGTACAGAGTCATTTAAACTATGCCTGTTGGTCATACCTCTTGTGCAGAAAAACTACAGAATAGAAACCCAGACCCCAGACCAATGCTTAATCTCAAATCTATTGAGCTTGGCTTGGTCTGGTGATAGCCAGACTACAAAGGAGTAGGAGGAAAAATCCCGCTAGATAAACATCAGCATATCACGCAAGAGGTTGGGTAAAATTGAATAAATCAGCTTTGCAGGCAGTGTTGCCAACAAGGATAACAAAAAAACCTTGACGTTTTGTTTCTTCAAAGGAGGTAACATACCTCAACCAAGCCTCAGAGAAGAATTCTGAACGTTTTCCATGGAAATTATTGCTTATTCTTTTTATTAAAGTTATATTTTTTTAATTAAAGCATTTTGAATAGCCCTGTTTGCTGAAATGTGATTCAAATAAAGCTGCCTTGCCTGATGAAACAAAACCATTTGAATGAAAAGTTACCAAAACTGGGAAAAGTTACCAAACTGGTGTTGAAAATAATGTAAAAGACAATTTTCAAAGTGAATTAGATAGTCAGAAACATTGTTAACTGACAATGAGCCCCTAATAGGTTTTTCAAATTAAGTGCATTTTGACTAGAAACACTGAACCTGGGAGTCATTGAAGTCCTTTGTCTGTCCAGGAACATAATAGGCATCCAATGGAATGCAACCAGCTAAATTACTCTATTAGTGCTGGTGATAAACACCATGTTCTTGGTGGATTCATGATAGGACCAATGCCTGCTGGGAGCAAGCGGCTCGCTGGGTCTCCACGGTGATGAGAGGGAGAGTTGAGGTATCCATGAGAGAATGTGGGCGTGACGGGATCCCTAGGGAGCGTTGTGGAGGAGGTGAAGGCTAGCTTAATGTCTCCACTGTGAGAGAGAGAGAGAGAGAGAGAGAGAGAGAGAGAGAGAGAGAGAGAGAGAGAGAGAGAGAGAGAGAGAGAGATTTAAAAACCCACCGGAGAAACAGACACACCAGGAGACACTAAAACCATTTAGTGCTGAAAATAATGCATAATAGCTAGGCAGCCAGGTTGAGAGCCAGGATGTTTTGCTTTCCTGAAGCTAAACATCCACTTGTTAAACTGTTTTTTTTTCCAAGCTCCAAGTAATAATTTCTTTGAATCAATGGTGTTGCTTGGTTAATTATTTTTATAACTTTTTAATTTATTCTTGGCCACTTTGATATTGTCACAATTTCTCACCATATACTGTAGTAGTTAGTAGTTACTTTGTAATGTAATAATGAGTCAATGTTGTTTGTTGTACTGCCCCTAAGTGGCCAAGAATAAATTAAAAAGTACAAAAAGTATATATACAGAATGTATGTATGTATGTATGTATGTATGTATGTATGTATGTACGTACGTATGTACATAAATATGTTTATACATGCATACATACATAACACACGCATTTATACAACATATGAGAATATATATCATATATATACACCACATATATATATATATATATATATATATATATATATATATATATATATATATACACACGCTCGTTAGGCGTAGGCTGTTAAATATTTCGCTATGTTCACAAGCTGGTTGTTAACTTTGTCTGTCCGTCCTTTAGCTGCCCAGCAGGTAGCACAATCTCTTGACAAGAGCTGTGAGACTCTGGGCCGTACAGCAAAATCAATTAGCTGAAAGATGCTACAACGAGCCACAAACCGGAGGGAAACTTCATAGTTGATTATTCTCTGTGGACTTATCACCAGAAGTGACCACTTACACATCAAACATTGTGTTTAACTGTCAATCTAAAAATTTTGACTAGTGCAGTTTTAAAGAAACACCTCACCAATGTCGATTTTACATTTTACATATTCAAAATGCACTTTATCTACTCTACAACCCTCCAATAATGTAATATACCTCCATCACACACAACCATCAGTGGCTTTGTCGCTGCTCCTTTGTAATCTTGTGTGTCTCTGGTCCGGGTTAGGTCTAATTAGCTACAGTGTGTGTGGATGAGAATATTTCTCTGGAGTCCAGAGAGGTCAGCTTAGCCACAGTTCATTAGTTGTAGAGCCGGCGCCTTACTCCCTCAAGGATCTGTAGGTTCTTCTTCCATCTATACCTCACTCTATCTTTATCTGTCTAAGCAGCCCCTTACTTACCTTATCCTGATATTTAATCCACCTCATAAACCACATCTGATCTCTAAAACACACACTATCTTGCTCAAACATGAGAGAATCAAGGTTATTGCCTTCTTCTTTTGTCTGCCTACTAAAAGCAGTAAACACTATGGTCCCCTCTGTGATAATGCCTAGTCATGTCCTATTATTAGTTTTCTAATTTTTAGGGATAGGGATAGAGAGAGTCCCAGAGGCTCCACACATTTCCTACTGTCTGTCACTGATGGGCTTTTGGTGATGGATAAATTGAGCCAATCCAAAAACAGAGAAAATGAAGCTGATGGATGAGTTGAGCCAATCTAAAAACAGAGAAAATGAAGCTTTCATTAGAGTTGTGAGGCATCTCCGAAGTCCCTCTCTCTACAATCAGACACATTTCCTACACCCAAACAACAGCACCTTTTAGATGAAATCAATGTGTTGTTGTCTTTCAGCCACTTCTGCGAGATGGAAGGAAGAAGACTCTTTAAGCTTCAGTGGCTGCTCACTGGTTCCTACTGTGAGTGGGGCTTTAATATCCTCCTACTGGCTATTTTAGGCACCTTAAATGTCAAAGAAATGTAGAGGAGAGAGCAGGATAGGATGGTGACATGAAACCCCTATGGCTTGATGACCAATGATTATTGATTGATAGGAACCAGATGTTCCTTGGGGATACAATCAATAGATTGTAGATAGAGGAAGGGAGGTGTTTAACTGCAAAGTAAAGATAACTGGAAATCTGAGGTGGATAGAGGGCTCAACTTTATGTGTCTAATTTTCTATAAAGGGCTTTACATGCAGGAATGACGTAACCTGTCTAAGGTCATTCAAATAGAAATCACTTGTAAATTTCACCCTCTGTCTGGCAAAGCCTCCATCCCCAGGGCTGTGTTCGCCGCTTGATTTTAGCCATGCATGGTTCCTCCCTTTTCATATGTACACAGTTTGGGGTCGTGTTTAACCGCAGCATAACACTTCATGAATAAAATTTTAATGCAATTTTCTCTTTTCAGCCTAGTGGAAAAGTTCCTTGAGTGAAGTCCCTAAACAAGAGCACCACAAATTCAAGGTGTTTTTTCTTAGAAGTGGGAGGAAAGCTCAAAATACCCTGTTTGCCTCTTTGATGTTCCTCTGAGAGGAAGAAAAGAGAAGAGATAAGAAGAGGATAAGAGAAGATGACCCTGTACTCGTATTATACTTGTATAATTGCTACAGCTATGATAAAATATGCAACATCTTATAAAAGGTTAGTGTTGAAACCACATTTAAAGAATCTCTTAACTATTCTGTCTCACTCTCTCCTCAATAAGCCATCCTTAAAATATTGATAAAAATTTCCTGTGATTTGCCTGGATGATAAACACCTTTGATCTTCGCTTATCTGCCTTTCTTTCCTCACATATATTTTTGTCCCTTTGAGCCCACAATCACCAGAGGAGTCCAGTCATGATTGTAATATTGTGGCTGCATCTCACGCACGCATGAAAAGAAAACCCATCTGAAGGTCATGTTGACTTTTTCCCACATTTGCTCTCAAGTGCTTATATTGTGTTGAGTGTGCGTTGTTACATCTTAAATTACGGAGGTTGTTACAGAAGCAATGAGGCATGTGGCCCCGCTGGCTCTTCATGGGTCAAGCCCATCACTGGCGACGCCTTTCAGTCCGACCCATTTAATCAGCGACACATTCACAACCAAGGACTCTGTCTGTCAACACAGGGCTTCATGTAGGGATGATCATAGACAAGACACCTCGCAGCACAATTACACACAGACACTCGGCACACATCAATAACTCACAAGACCACCATACAGTCTTTACCCCATAGCCATAAACAATGTCTAATAAAATTCAGAAATACACACTGTGATGATGAAAGAGTCGTAAAACACACCCACTCAATTGCCACAATGAAGAGCAATGCATGAATGCTTTCTGAGGAAATGTAAAGTCATTGCATTTATCATTTATATAATGAAATACATCTTTGCAGTACATAGACAAACATTTGCAGCTGTAGTGGTTGTATACCATGTTTATGTGATAAAGTGTGTTTTAATGTTGTAGAACAAGATATAGGTCACCCCTGTAACACATATAAAAATCATCCATTTTAGTAATTGTTTGAAAAAAAGATAAATTAGGAGCTGTATAGTATACTCTTGTACTAAAATGCTGGATAGTTTGCACAGACTTATAGTGGATCAACAAATTGCTGCACACATACTTAGGAGAACGACATCCCCGTCCTCATCACCACGCTCTCTCTTCTGTGCTGGGTTGTATCAACTCCAATTCAACGTTTGTGCGTGAAGTCTTTCCTAAGCAACTAGCTAGTTTCCAAAACAATGTATTAATTGTGTTGCACTGTTAAAACTTAAATGTACAATATGTATGTTTGCCGATGACTGCAACTCCAGGGCAGACCAGAGATTCTTTTGAGTGACTTCCAGCTTATTGTTCATCTGTCTGACCTGCAACTTTACTATTGTGGTTCACTCCCCAACTCTGATAGAGTGGTTTTTGACCTCGGTAGGCAGCTGTTCTCAGTGAAAAAGTTC
>NC_045752.1:14432746-14433758 GCF_008692095.1 Etheostoma spectabile | reverse complement strand
CTACCTGCTCAGTGCCAAAAGGCAGACAGATACAGGTGGAGACCAGCTGGTGAACGTAGTGGAGCAATTAGCTGCAAAAAAGCAAGACATAGCTCCAAATGAATGATGTCACTCCATAACTGCTGGATATTACTTATTTTACTGTGATTATTCAGTTACATACAAACTAGTTTGTGTGGTGCAACCCATTTTAATTTAGTGATGTATCCAGTAAATCTAAATTTAGTAAACACTTTACTTTACAGTAATAGGCTAAGTTTGGCAAGCTGAAGCAACTGGCTCCTGTTTCCCAGGAGATAATAGAAAAGAATTTCTAATTATCTGTGTGGGCATAATTTAAGAAAAGCATGCTACGAACTATTTAGTTGCTTTGATAGAGTTGAGAAACATTATGTGCTGTCTTCTTTCTGGTGTCTGAATTCTTGTGGTTGTTAGATGTAAACAGCTGGTAGAGTGTTGGACGGATGAAAGAGGGATGACAGCAGGGTAGAGGGATGGTAGATTGGGGGTAGTATCAAACGCTAGTCTAATGAGCCATCTGTACTGGTAGCCCTGGGGAGGCCACTCTGACCTGCTCACTTCATAAATGGTTCGCCACCACACATTACACAATGCGTCTCATTCTTGGGTAACTTACATGGTACCTTGCATTACGTTGGGTCATAATGTAATGTAATGTGATTTTACAACAAACTAATTTTTACTGCATGGTACAAAACTGCTCAACTTGCTTAGAACGTTCTTTATTGGTTTTCCTGCAGCATCGGCATGGGATAGTTTCCAAAAAATCACCTCTCAATGCAAATCAAACCAGCCACTAGGCTAACTGAAAAAAACATGTAAATCTCTAGGTATGGTAAGGAGTATGTGATGATGTGGGGTTATTCTAATTCCAAAGAACAAGATAACTTTATCAGGATGCATAGTATCCTGAATCCTTGAAATAACTGGCCTTTAAATCCTTCTCCTGACCAACAAAGCTCTAAATGGTCAAGCACCATCTTATCTTGAA
>NC_045752.1:14411431-14432736 GCF_008692095.1 Etheostoma spectabile | reverse complement strand
TGCCTTATTGTCCCACTAGAGCACTGCGCTCCCAGAATTCAGAGTTACTTGTGGTTCATACAGTCCCTAAAAGTAGAATGGGAACCAGAGCCTTCAGCTATCAGGCTCCTCTACTGTGGAATCGGCTTCCGATCTGAGTTCGGGAGGCAGACACCGTCACCACATTTAAGAGTAAACTTAAAACTCTCCTCTTTGATAAAGCTTGTAGTTAGGGAGTGAGGAGTTGCAGTGTTTGCCTAGACCAGCGGGGGAGGGTGTATAGCCGCAGACAGAGCACCCCTTCTCTTCTCTGCTTCTCTTCATAGTTGTCAGATTAATTTAACATATAATCAATAATATAATAAAACTAGAGGGAGGCAGGGCAGTACAGCCCGACCAGGCTTCTCTCTTTACCCTGTCTCTCTTAGTTATGCTGAAATAGTTTTAGACTGCCGGGGGACTTCCTTTGACACACTGAACTCCTCTCTCCTTTACCTTTCCATTTGTGTGCATCCATGTCCCAGAAATGCCTGTTACTAACCTAGCTCTGGGGAGTCCTTTCCCAGAGTCTTTATGTTCTTTTTCCCCCAGCATGTTTCCTTGGATCAGGGAGGCTCCTAAATCATGGTTGCAGCTGTCGCCGTGGTCCTGCTACACGTCCTGCGATGCCCTGTTACATCCTACTACGCTCTGCTGTACCCTGCTACGTCCTGCTGACATTCAAGAAAAGAACATTGGTGTCCTCAAAGGTTGGATTTTTCCTCATTTAATTAAGGCATTGAGATCAATTTCCAAAATATTATTTTTTTTTGCTCTTTTTAGTCAACTTAAGCAGGGGTTTCTATACTTATGACCAGCACTGTATATTATGTTGGGATAGGTTGATCCAGGCATTGCTGTGGAGAGTGACCAGAAATGGGCTCAGGACACTGACTCACAATGCTGGTAGGTAATAACATACCTTAAATGAATGAAAATAAAAACAGACTTATTTTTTATCTTTGAATGCCAGAAAGATTTCTAAATATTACTTATATAATGTCTTCTCACTTCCCATTTCCTCACGGAACCCTACATACAGCATATCCATCAGCTTAAGTGAGGCAGGGTTAAAACCCACTTTGAACGACTTATTTCTTCATTAAGGTCTCTATAATCACCCTCTGGGATATTGAACTGACAGAACATGATACAGATGGAGAGACAATTGGTTCTAAGTACACCTAAGTGGCTCTGAGTTGTTCCAAGTCAATCATAGCAGTGTGAGCTTCAGGGACAGACAGGTCACTGACTCCACGAGGGCAGTGGGTTAACTTTAAATGGTCCAATTCGATCTGTCATATATGAGTATAAGCTCCAGTCCAGACATTGTAGTAAAAAGAAAATTTAGCAAATTTGCTGTATTATATTAGCACTTCACCAGTTAACTGATGAATGATGCATCTCCTTAAATATCAACTATGTCAGCTCCATTTTCATGGAAATGTGGTTATCAGCCATCCCTGCTGTACAGAGGCAGAAATAAACATCTTCTAACAGGGATGCAATGAATAGGAAGAAGCTGAGGATGCAAATGTCGGCCTCTATGCTGATGTGGAGCTAAACACTTAATGGAATTATTGTGCCCTCCAAAAGCAGCCAGAAACAACATTATCAATGCTTAGGTTGAACAATCTGGTGCTATCTTCTGTCCAAAGGCTGAATACCCCAAAGCTATGGAAATGGGGGGATTACACACGATGTGGGGATGCCGAGTCTTTTCTACTTTCATCTGGAGCCAGTGACAGAGAGAGAGGAAGAAACGGGTGAGCTGGAGGCTAAGGAGTCGATTTGTCAATTGAAGCACTGAATGGACGCCTCATCGATTGAGGAATTGTGATGATTACAGGGTCCGCTGCTGTGCGGTAACGCAATAGGCAAAGCCATCACGGCCTGTACTGTTATCAGGCCGAATGATTTAGACCCTGCCTCGTTAATGATGGTCATCCATTTTGTTCAAATGGCTGGGAATGTATCCGACATGACTCTGTACTACATGAGTCAACAGGAAAGCATTCACACACACAAACACACACACACACACACACACTTAGAGGAAATGAACGTGAGAAGGGATTGTACTCTGTCCTGCGAGGGCTGACATTGCTTCTTGCATGCAAAAAGACAATCCAAGAAGGTGTCATCAGCCCGTAGCTCTGAATGATAATAGGCAATGAGGGAAGTTTACAGCAGGCTGAAGGCTGTCGTGTAACTTTTTAATCAGGCCATGTCTGAACATCCACTGTGGAGCTTTCCTGCCTCTGTCAGCACATCATCAGGGTCAGTAGGACTTCTAAGTTGGTTTAAGATTGAAATGAACAGTGTGTCTCTCTCACACTTTAACATAAGCTTCATGATTGATGATGATGATGTTGATGATATCCATTTTTTAAACAGCCTCCCCACACATGAATTGCCTCAACCGTCAAACAGCACAATGTACTCCCCAAAGAAAGATGGAGGTAGCAGAGTGGAAGGCGTTCAAAAAAAGGCATATTTGCCACATTGCTATTCATGGTTTTTGTCCCGTCCATTAATTATGCTCAAGAGCAGTCCTCCAAATACAAGCCTGTGCGAAGAGCTTCTCCACGTTCCATAAAAAAACGGGATAACAGCATTTGACCAAACACGGCCCACAAAGTAATTAAGGCTCAGACATTAATAACTCTGGCAAGAGGGCAAAATTAAATGAAACACAGAGAGGATTTATATACTCATTCCAACTTCTATAGTGAATCTTATTTAATCGCTTTCACGCCGGAGTCTATTTTGAAAATGACTTCCTCTTTCCATGTTCCTCAGTTCCTCTCTTATTCTGTAGGAAAAAGCCCCGAACATTCCTGATCAATAATGTGCCAACGGAAGAAAATAATTGACTCTCTTTTTCTGTTTTCTGCTTTTACCTGCGGGTCCTTCGCTCAGATCAATGGCTTTCAATTCCAGCAGCAAGGCCTCTTTGTCTGTGCCTGTAACACTCCCACAGTGGGGGCAACAACACTAGAATACAGTAATCTTCATCATCTAGATAAATGGTCACAAACATGATATACAGCTCCATATAGCCTACTGTATTGCCCTGTGTTAGTGTGGATAAAAGAGTGGCTGATAGTTTTATCCTGAGGGTTAATTAACTGGACATCAACACAAATGCGCTCCCTAACCATTACCTCAATATTCCAGCTAAAGCACATTTATTACTGCAGGTGTAATAAGTGTATATTGGGGAAAATGCCTGGGACAATGCTTTGTTGTTGAATGTGGGAGTTGGTTATTATGTTGTGGGGGCTGTCAATCTGGAGTCCTCCCAACACAGGATACCGTTAGTATTCTTGTGCTGATGCTGGCAATGATTAGAGGTGGGGTGAGAGGCTAGCTGGAAAAATGGGAGGGGTGGCTCAGAGAGGTAATGGGTGTTGACTTACAGCCAATGATGAAGGAACAACATTAGCTGACAGAAGGTCTGGGATTGAGGCCAGCGCAACTTGATCAGGGACACACATTCAGCTGGCTAGTGCAGGTGGATCTGTGAAAGGTTTGTAAACAATTCTGCACCTCATGATTTACGTCCAATGCCAACGTTAAGAGCCAATGCAGGAAGTGGTATAACCTACACCAAGGCAGAAAGTAAGGGTGTGGCGATTGGGGTATTGGACAAGCATAAAGCATTTCATATTTTCATGCACGGGATCGGAGATTTCCTCTTTCCTTTCTGTCAATGGTGTTTACATTGTTTGTTTCTGTCACCCCAGGTGGCCAGTTAATGCAGGTTTAAAATCCATTTTCTATTGATAAAACAGTGATTAGAAAATAATTGTTCTTCTTTTTAGTTTGAGGGTATATAGAAATGCCACAAAAAACAGACATTTGAATGTAACATACAAGTTTCAGTGTGTGACAAAAATGTACATGTTCATCTTTCCTTCATATATTCAGTTCATTCAGTGCATATGGTTTGATCTGCATTTGTTTTTGGCTCTAATTTTTGCATGGTAAAACAAGTTGCTTAGTTTGTTTTAAAGTGCAAATTGTCTAAATCTTGGGGTACCATAACCCTTTAAGATAAGATAGGATGACATAACATATAGTAGCACAGTAAAATCCCACTAAGCTACAAGATACTACAATGACTGCAAAGCTGTCTTTTATGTGGCTTTGTGTGTAAATCTATTTCCAATAGGCTGCACTGTTTAAAAAGTACCCTCTTGCTTTGTCCATAAATTGAAACCTTCCAACATCAAATTCCATGTTTGTGCACACATGCAAGCACACATAGATTTTTAAATATGTATCAATCAAACAAGAGCAATAGTCACAATGAAGTGTGCACACAAACAGATGCTCACCCTGACAGGGCCATAATTTACTGAGGGTAACATGGTGAAAGGTTCACTCCATCTCTGGGTTGTAATGCGTAAAGACATACACAATAACACATCATTTATCAAAAACAAACTATTAATTCCAGATTAATTTCGTCAAATTTGCCCACTTAATTGGTGCATAACATTGCACCAATACTGCAGTTTAAACATATAACAAATGGTTCTGTTCTGGTTAGGCGCAAAGACGCCAATTCAATTTTGGAGAGTTCAGAGTGATTAAGTGCTTGGAATATTATGATGGCCATTCCTATACTCAATTATATATCATGTTTGGGTTCATACTATTTCTTACACAGATTTAGTGCTAAACATTTTACCATTTAGACCTTGTCTTTAGTTTGTGGTTGTAGAGTTTCACGAGGCTGTGATTACCCTAGAAGGTCATTTTAGAGAGCGATAAAGGTTTAAAAAAGGGTCTTACTACAGTAAATGGCTACCATGGGGACTAACATCATCCCACAGGATTATAATTTTTTCATGTTACAGCAATCTGGAATAATCAGGTAACACATGCACTGATAAGAAAAAGTAACACAATGCATTCCTACAATTGGCAGTTTTCATTATCAGCTTAGTTCATTTATAAGCACATGTAGTTTTGATCCATCGGACATAGAAAGCCCCAAAACGATATAGTCCATGAATGGAAGAGATCGGCGTGGATGGATGGGTCAAAAAAAAACATTTGGACAAACAATGTATTGATTCCAGTCTTTGTGCTATGCTAAGCTAACTGTTTGCTGGCTGTAGCGTCATAGTGAACAAACATATAATGTTGTCCCAAACTTCCCAACATGTTAAACTAGTCCTATAAGCTACAAAATACTCTTCTGTGTGCTATAGCAGATCAAGTTGAAGCTATTTTACAGTATCTTGCAGTAAAAAAGACTACCCACAACAACTGCAAAGCTACACAAGAGTAGTATATTGTGCTGGATGAACTAAAAATAATGTCTATTACAGTTCCATGGTTCAGTTTAAATAAAAGAATTTCACACTTATGCCTTTGTTTCAGACGTAGAGCAGCTTATAGGTAGAAGATTTAAGGTTATTATCTCTGATAATTCAAGAAAAATCTGATGTGTAACGTCATCCTAACCTTTCAATTCAACACTAAATTCCCACTGGGGCTCAAAATAATCCCATTTACAATCTGCCTCCACTACTGTTTATTTATCGATTGTCACCATGAACAAATGCAATTGAATTTCCTTTGAAACATGCCGGCACTTCTGTGAGACTTCCATCAGTAGCAACATTTTCCTTTTAGGCAGTGCCCGCACCCCAACCTTCCTCTGAAATGCAATTAAGTCAAACTGGATAGAGCCGTGGGTCTGATGAAATCATTAAACCCTGCTCTCCTCTAATGGCATATTATATTTCATTATGTCATTAGGTTTTTCCAGCTAAATGCTGCAGGCATTACAGCTGGTGTGAGCGGGCAGAGGAAAGCCAGTTAGGGTTAGGAGCACAACCGTGAGCGTGTGGAAAGATACAATTTACACATCACTCATTCACTCACTCATGGCATTGGATATTTATCCAAATGCTGTAGCTAACCCTGTGGGAGCCTTTTGATTTGTAGTCAAAGGCATTCGAAGTCACAGGTGAAATCATTTTTCCTCTCCATCGATCCTTTACCCTGGTGTGTGGCACCCATCAATAAGGAACCACCCATCAAGTCTCCATCTGGCCTGGTGGCCTTTTGACGTGGTGAGGAGTCCATCAGTGACAAAAGCTACACTGTCACCTGCCATTCCTCAGCTGGGGAAGCAGGTGGTATTTCCATGGCGAAACACTGGCAGGAATTTGAGTAAGTAATATGATAGATTTAAAGCATGGCTTTAGTTTCAGTTTACGGTGTATTATTTATGTTCATTTCTGCATTTCAGCGCTTACCGACCATTTTAAGTGTCCTTATGTGTATAAGAGTAACAGAACAGGAAAATGAGTTGCCTCACAGAAAGACTACTGAATCTAGGAAATTTCACAGGAGGGAGCTTCCAGCCTCCTTTATGTTAAAATTTTAATCTTAGCTCACTCTGAAATTGCGTCTATAAAGTTCCTGGCTCTGTCTCGGCTGTCATCCTTTGAAGCAAAAATGAGGGAGGTACCTAGAACAGAGCTACTGCTTGCTTTTACTGCACTCTCTTCTGTGTCTTCATTTTCTATTTTCTATTGGTTGAAATGTAGGCCTGGCTTTAGCGATGGTAGTGTCTTTCATTCTGTCGACCACTTCCAGTCTGAAATATCTCATAAATTAGGGGATGGATGGGAATAAAATGTTGTACAAAGATTTGTGGTACCTAAACAATGAATCCTAATGACTAATCCCTATGCTAGCATGCTAACACTCTAAACTAACACGGTGAACATGGTAAATATGCCTGCTGAACATTGGAAGGTTATCATTGTGAGCATGTTAGCATTTAGCTGGAAACACAAATGTGGATGCAGTATGCACAGTCTGACATAGCCGCTAGCATAGCTGTAGACTCTTAGTCTTGTTACATGTTGGAAAGCAAACAAAACAGCTCAGCGCTATGTCCTCACATGAGTTAAAACTAAAACAAACCAGACTGCAGAAAAGGCCCAAAGAGCTTGCAGAAAAAACAGCCTTCCTTTCCTTTGCACCATATTCACCTATAGTACACACATAATCAGTATGTCCTTTTCTTTTGCAGTTATTCCTCTTTTGATTGGTATTGAATACAGTGCCTTGCGAAAGTATTCGGCCCCCTTGAACTTTTCAACCTTTTGACACATTTCAGGCTTCAAACATAAAGATATAACATTTTTATTTTTTGTGAAGAATCACCAACAAGTGGGACACAATTGTGAAGTGGAACAAAATTTATTGGATATTTTAAACTTTTTTAGTAAATAAAAAACTGAAAAGTGGTGCGTGCAAAATTATTGGGCCCCCTTGCGTTAATACTTTGTAGAGCCTCCTTTTGCTGCGATTACAGCTCTATCAGTTTTGCACATCGAGAGACTGAAGTTCTTGCCCATTCTTCCTTGCAAAACAGCTCGAGCTCAGTGAGGTTGGATGGAGAGCACTTGTGAACAGCAGTTTTCAGTTCTTTCCACAGATTCTCGATTGGATTCAGGTGGGTGATGAGCTGTGTTGCTTTTACGCCAAACATATCGTTTTGCATTGTGGCCAAAAGGTTCAATTTTGGTTTCATCTGACCAGAGCACCTTCTTCCACATGTTTGGTGTGTCTCCCAGGTGGCTTGTGGCAAACTTTAGACAAGACTTTTTATGGATATCTTTGAGAAATGGCTTTCTTCTTGCCACTCTTCCATGAAGGCCAGATTTGTGCAGTGTACGACTGATAGTTGTCCTATTGGCAGGCTCTCCCACCTCAGTTGTAGTTCTCTGCAGTTCATCCAGAGTGATCATGGGCCTCTTGGCTGCATCTCTGATCAGTCTTCTCCTTGTCTGAGCTGAAAGTTTACAGGGACGGCCAGGTCTTGGTAGATTTTCAGTGGTCTGATACTCCTTCCATTTCAAAACGATCGCTTGCACAGTGCTCCTTGGGATGTTTAAAGCTTGGGAAATCTTTTGTATCCAAATCCGGCTTTAAACTTCTTCACAACAGTATTATGGACCTGCCTGGTGTGTTCCTTGGTCTTCATGATGCTCTCTGCGCTTTCAATAGAACCCTGAGACTATCACAGAGCAGGTGCATTTATACAGAGACTTGATTACACACAGGTGGATTCTATTTATCACCATCAGTCATTTAGGACAACATTGGATCATTCAGAGATCCTCACTGAACTTCTGGAGTGAGTTTGCTGCACTGAAAGTAAAGGGGCCGAATAATTTTGCACGCACCACTTTTCAGTTTTTTATTTGCTAAAAAAGTTTAAAATATCCAATAGATTTCGTTCCACTTCACAATTGTGTCCCACTTGTTGGTGATTCTTCACAAAAATAAAATTTTTATATCTTTATGTTTGAAGCCTGAAATGTGTCAAAAGGTTGAAAAGTTCAAGGGGGCCGAAATGCAATACACCTCTTCATAATTATTTTTAGAAAGTAAACTACATTTCAGTGTGTGATTACAGATGACTGGCACACATTCATGCGTATTGTATCCTCGTCCTTTCTCTACAAGCACTTCCCCTAACTGTCACTCAAGCAACCTCATTTTCAACTTCCTTCTCATTCCCAAGACACTCTCCCACGTGCTTCTTCTCTAACTCCATCCTACTATATTCCAGCCTTTTCCATTCCATAAATCATTTTAAGTGTGTGAGAAAGTCTCATCTGCATAGACAGATATAGTCTGTGCCTCCCCCCTCCGTGTATAATCCCTCCAGTGAATGGAAAAGCGCTAATCCCCGTTTGTGCAACATGAATTGCATAGCCAATTGTCCATACTGTCACATGTTCAGCCTTGTGTTTCTTATTTTATAGTTGCTTTGGGGGAAACAGTGTCACACCTTAAATATATTTGCACTAAATTATTCAAAGTGAACACTGCTTGTAGCTTTAGGGGAATTTAACTGATAATAGCTCTTGTTTGATATTTATCAGGCTCATTAAAATATGCCATTTATTCTTCTGAATGGGGCGTTTGGAGGAAAAATGTGACTGATATTCACATGGATGATTAACATCTACTGAAATAGCACAGATTACCAGTGCCAAACTGTCAAATCTCCCATCTTGCATTACAGAAATTGTAATACAATTGGCAGGAGAGGGATAAGAATGACAGACAGACATGATTTGTTTGGTTTGAGCGGACTTTCAAAGAAAACTAAGTTTGACAAAGAAGGGCTAATTCGTACTCCTCATGAGTGATTTATACTGTAACTTTAGGCAGAAAATAGCTTAAAAAGTGCTTCTGAATAGGGCATTCAGATTGCGGAAGGGTGGCTCTGCTCGGAGTAAGGTAAGAGCAGAGGCATTTTCAGCTAATCATGCCTGCCTACACTACATTATATTTCCCAAAATAGCTCTTTTGCAAGTGAAAACACACACAGTGACATTTTCTCTGCCAGGGTTAGTGGTTCACCTCTCACTGGGAGCAATCACACTAAAAATGCATGTTTTATGGGTTCTTTAATGTCATACTGTAACCCACATTATACTCACACTAAAACAGTCCCAGTTGCTGTTCTCTTATGGCAATTCAAAAACAGCAACAACAGAAAATGAATGTTGCTTACTTTGCACTTGAACTGTTGTTTTGACAATGTCAAAATGCATCTGTTTTTGAGTCAAGTGAAGCACATTACATTAAAAAGTAATATTGTGGTTGTTACTCATTTACAGGACTTACTGTCTTGCTGCCAAGTGGGACTCTCAGGCCGATTTAACATTTTTTGACAGGAACCTTCGGCTCAAGAAAAGCTGCTTTTGTTGTGCTGACACATGACTTTCCAATTTATATATTTAACAGATGGTCCTACTTTTTCCGAATAATTAAAAGAGGAGTTGAAGTTGTGTTTAATGCCAAATAAATATCGGTCTAGGTTGTGAAATGTTATGTAGACATTTTAGGTGTGTGCAGCAAACCTTGGCGCTTTTAAAAAGCTAAAATTCCCATAAGAACCAGACAACTATGGTCCAGGCTATAACTGTAACCTGTTGTTTATCATGGTGTTTTGCTGTCAGCATCAGTTCAGTGCTTACTTTGATGGGAACTTAAGTGTCCTTATGCATCAGCTGCTACATCTAGGACATTAACTGTAAAGCTAATAAACAGTTAACGGCCCAACACATCATCATCAATCATTGTGGATTAACGTCATTTACACACAGAGCTGTATGGATCCCAGGCTGCGCGAACTCTATGTTTTGCCACCGGTTTAGTAAAGCATTACAGGTTCTCTGTTACTCTACTTACACTGTGTGCTTGTGTGTTATTTAGTATGAGCTCTGTGCTGGGCTGAGTGCAGTGCAGTGTGTGCTGCTCGAGGCTACCAGATGGAGAAAGTCCTTCACCAGTCTGCCTGCTAATGAGCACAGAGTGGCCCAAAGACACTGGCAGATGCTACATTGAAGTGGCACTTCCGAAAAAGCATTTTTTGGGATACACTTTTTAACCTTGCATGTCCAGACTAGTAGTTGCACTGGTAGTTGCAAGCAAGTGTTTGACAGATTGATAAGAAATGTATTGATTGCATTTTGCACAACTGGTACAAGAATCAGTTATTCAGTCAGGCAAACGTCTGTAGATTTCAATCTGAGATGCATCATGTCGTTGCGATAAAGTGTGAATATTCAGCACACAAAACCCGTTTCCTGAGCCATTCAGATGCATAAGCAAATTAAGCGGCTGCTTAGAACCCGTGGGTACCAGAGGCCCCCCATAAATGCCTATACACTGACTTTACAAGGTGCGTAAGACCCTGCAAATTACGCAAGGGCCCCTGCACTCCTCGTGTGTTTACAACTTTTAGGAGGTTGAACTGTCTGATCTCGAAAAGAGAGCTAAACACAACGTGGAAGAGAACTGCAGGAATAGCAATCAGGTGAACTTGTGTTCTCTAGTTTGATGTCAACACATAACAGTAATTCTACGTTGAAGGGCTAGCTTGCAGTGCATCTCTGTAATCTGCCAGCGGCTCCCAGGGCTGTGTTCCGTGTCTTTGTGCCTGACATAACAGAGTGTAAAACAGGCTACAAATATTTATTACATGTGATAAACGGCAACTGGCAACGGTGTTTAAGATGCAGCTCGGGGAAGATAACCATGTCACGTGCGAGCATGCTTTTCTATTGTGGTATATGTGCATTCATATACGCATGCATAAAATGAAACTTGTGCTTTCCAGCTGTAACCTCTGTCTGAACCAGTGCAGAGAGTATATGGGTTTGAAGGCACTACTCATCGTCTGATGCAGCTCATATAATTAACACAGTAGAATATGTATGTATATATATATATATATATAAATAAAATTTACAGGTGTTAAACTTAGGTTTGTCAGGAAATGCTGGATCATCAGCCAGTACAGCACTAAAGTCTAGGACCAACTCCGCCTGTGCCCATGTACATCATACACTGTTCTCATCTCTTCCCACTATCTGCAATTTGCCGAACTGCCCCCTTACCTCCTTCAGAATGAAGTCGGTGGGTTCCCCCCCTCCACGCTGTGGGATAAGCTTTAACCTGGCTTGTTGATACCGCTCATAAATCATTCGCTATATCATTTCTCCAGCCTCGATAAAACTCCTCTAAATGGAAATGCACTACCATCGATGCTGGTGCTTACTTTATGAGAATAACCATATAAATCAAGTTTGTTTAAAAACTGAGCATCATAACGTGGCATAACGTTCTGCGGCCTACTGATGATCAGAAGAAAACACACACACACACACACACGCACACACGCACACAAGTTTAGTTGCTCCAACCAGACTGGCTTACCTCTGGCATTCATCCATACAAAATTGAGTTATCTGTCTGCAGGGAGCTCAATCAGAGAGACCATTCATGGCTACAAGGAAGTCTTGCAATAAGGCTGTGTTTGTGTGTGTATGTGTGTGTGTGTGTGTGTGTGTGTGTGTGTGTGTGTGTGTGTGTGTGTGTGTGTGTGTGTGTGCAGTACATGTGTGTGTAGAAGGACAGAACAGGGATGACTACATATAGAGCCATGGTTTGGCATGTGGTGGATGAGGGTTATATAAATGATTTAAATGCTCAATTATGACACTGAAACTGTGCTGTAAGTAATATTCTTCATGTCCACTTGTCCTTGATTTGAATTGGAGATACAACTCAGCTAATCACTTTTTCTGAGTAACAAATCAGTTATATTTATCACTTTTATAATGATTCTACATGGACTTTTTTAAACAGAATAAAACTCATGAGCCATGCTGAACGTAACTCTTTTGTGATCCAGGAGCTCACAGTCTCTCCTTTGATGTTGAATGAATGTGACTTCCCCAGTTGGTGGAAAGCACAAAAAGAGCTGGCTTTGCAAAGAAATATAACCTACATTTTTCAGTTAAAAGGAGAGCTTAATTCAGAGCTGGCATATGACAAGAAAGACCACCCAAAAGGAAAAAATCATTCACGGCTCGACCATTTATCACAAAGCTGAATCTTAAAGTGGTCAGATCGCCTCCAAGGATTAGTCCCGTTCCGTAAGTGTGCCCAATATGGAACTAAAGAGCTACTTTCATTAGGAAAAGAGGCTCTTTATTAGTACAAAGCAGGGCCTACGCTTGTAGTCTTCCCTTTTATACCTTCTTTGTTTCTTCTCGCTGCCCTCAATCCTCTAGTTCATTAGGGGCCTGGTGGTGATGAAACGACCGATCTCGGCCTAGACTTGGCCTAGCCTGTACCGGATGCCGCCAGAGGGGCTAAAGCTTTCTGAGGCTGATTGGGCCAGTGAGGAAAGGGCGTCTCCGAGAACCTCAGAAAGGGCCGTCCTTCATTAGGATGATTGAAACAGATGGCTGGGAGGCCGAGCGAGGCGCACGGAGGTCGGGGGCTTTGAGCTGACCAATCATTCGTAAGCGAAGCTCCACTTGTTTTCAATCTTTTTGTTTCTCACAATATCAATATTACAGTTGAAATTTTTTTAAATGATCCTGGTGGATACATTTCATACAGAGATGAATCACTTTAGATCCAATAAGAAAAACAAGTCACAAACTAATGCAGCTTTGATATAGCCGTCAGAAGACAGAACCACAGAGACATTAAAAGAAAAGCCCTTTGTTTTGACAGACACCCTCATTAAACTCAGTGAGTCACTCAGCCACACGGCACCACCGTCCTATTGAAGTTTGACATTCTGATGCTCCTCTGTGCTTTAAAGACAACAAAGACCCCCAGTGTATCTAAAATTGCAAGACAACACTCTGATACCACGCAGGAGATCATTTCTTCTTAATGATCAGCAATCCTCTTTTTCAGCCGAGAGAGAAGTGCTTCTTGGATGTGGCCTTCACTCGGTTCAATTACAGTACAGGCCCCTCTCAGTGGCCAGCAGCGCTCTCTTTTTAGCTAAAGAGCCAGGAAAAGGAGGTCAAGCAGGGCTAACCTCTTTTGGCTGCCAAATTCCACTCTGTGATTGTGTTCCTCATCATTCACACAGAGTGCACTACAGTATATTCCAACAGGGAGACTGTCAGGTTGACAGCCCGGCACTCTATTTCAGCGGCTTGCCTTTTAGTCCTCCTCAGTGAGTTCCAATGAATGGCAGATTAATCTCATGCCTGATGGATGTCATATCCACACTGTACGTTGTTTATGACTCATATTAGGCGGAGATGTACTTTGTGGGGGTTAAGAAAACCGCTTGTTATCCATCACCTGCTAATGAGTACTTCATTGAGCTTGGACACATTAACTAAGAAGTACTTCATCTGTGCTCTGATCAATGTGGTCAAACTGAGATACTTCACTTTCTTAATTGCTTCAGCACTTCTCATACTAATTTGCATATTTCTGAAGGGTATTTCTTCATCCAATGTAGAGCGGCCGTACAGAGTAGTAGCCTACGATAATTGCGCCAACAGGGTTTAAATATTTTAGTGCTGCAGGTATTTAAATTAAAGGCGCACTGCCAAGGAACAACCCCAATCAGTGAAATACATGTTGAACTGAAATGCTTTTTATCACACTGGTTTAAAGTTCCAAATTTCTGCAGATAACAGAGGACATTTTTATTTTTATTATGTCTCTCATTTCAGTAGGTTGGGCTTTATGTAATGTTTCTGCTGGACCTGCATCTCACAGACTGCCTGGCCTATGCATTATCATGTGTGTTGCAGGTTGGATGTGGTACTGAGGTTGGTTTCTCACTGGCTTTCTGCACCCTTTTTCTCCTTTGCATAGAACAAGAAACACGTTTACATTATATCCGTACATGCATGCACTTACGCACACACACACACACACACACCCCCCCCAACACACCACACACATCTCCATATACTCCATTTAACATACATGTGAACACGCTCAAATATTTATGTCTCATATGGCAGTCTACATAATCTTGCTGGGAAAAATACATTTGTTTCCCTTTAATATCCCTCATCGTGCACATTTTATATTGTGCTATGAAAGAAAATTCCTTTTGATTTTGAACTTTTATAAAAACTACATGTTTATTATATTAAAGCTTTAGTGTGTAACTTTTTGATATTAATGAATGTCTGTTACATTCAATCCACTAAGCCAAATGAGTTGCTACAAAGCTAATTAAGACTATCAGCTCCACACAACTCCCTCTGTATTTCTCAGTATCGCTATGTTCAGAAGAATGGGGCGTCCGGTGACTTTCCCGCACAGAAACTCACGTAAAGATAATTACCTCTGAAGAGTCCATCTTGTTTTTTCTTGTCTTTTGTATTCTATACATGTTCACAACCAAACCCAAAATATATACTGTTTATTATATTTTTTTTTTTAGCTTTCCTCTTTACTACAGTGCTATCAGTGTGTGTTCACATGTGTCACAACACTCATGGCTAGGCTGCACAGCGTGAAACTCACTTCACTGATCCGACTAATCAGGTTACACACTCCTCTCTTTCCCTCTTTTTCGTTCATCTCTCCCTTTGCAGCTGCCATCATCAGTATGTGTCACATTAAGAACAATTCCCATCCTCTCATTTTTCCCCGCCCTCTGTGTGCATCCATCACTGTCTGCGGCCTATCGTCTGTCTCCGAATGCACTGCTATCCTTCTTTTGGAGAATCACAATGTGTTTTATGTCCATTTTCCACTGAAACTGTTTTATTCCTTTGTTTTCTGGCCAAGTAGATGAAATTATTTAGCTGTTATTGCTTTAGTCCTCTCTTTGTTTCTTAGTTCCTACTCACCTATTGTACAGACACACATACTGTACATCATGCCTCTCTAAATACAAAGAGACTGTGTGAGTGTGTATGTGTGTGAGCGCATGGCGTAACATCACAGAGGAGAGGCTAGAGCAGCGCTCTAAGGCTGTATCAGCATGCAGCAGGCAGGTCTTTGTCAGCCCCATGCTAAAAAATGTCTAATAATATAACCTAAAAGACACAAAGACAATGAGGGAGAAATAAAAGGGTAGAAAGAGACTGACAGAGATACAAAGAGAGGATGATTTGGGTTCACAGTGCAGCAAGAGGAAGTGTTTGGCACCGCTGTAACCCCACACAACATCATTTCATGTTTAAATTACATGAAAAAGCGGGGCCTTTACTGTTGAGTCTATTTTTTTTATAAGAAGCCCAGGATGTTAAAAAGAAAAAGATACAAAAAAAAGATATCACAAAATGACAATTAATTCTGTGTTTGCATATTACTGATTGGCCCTGGAAGGATTTCCAGTTAATTAACGTTAACAGTAGAGATGTTCCGATACCATTTTTTGCTTCCCGATACCGATTCTGATAGCTGAACTTCTGTGTCGGCCGATACCGAGTACTGATCCGATACCAGTGTGTCATATATTTTATTGTGTTTTAACAACTGTATACTATTATCCCTGTATGGATGTGACATGATATCTATCTTTTTTTGGTCGGTCTGGCTCAGGTTAAACTCTCAAAAACAATAAATACCACAGAACTTTCTTTTATTATCCAGTTTGGCAGTCAGTTAAAACGGAAAAAGAACATAAATAAACTACTTTTAAACAGGTTTTCTTTAGGGCTTTATTATGTGATATTGGATCGGTGAATAAACTCCAGTACTTACCGATACCAGCGTTTAGCAGTATCGGAGGATATTTCTAGTTATAAGTATGCATAATTAAATTAGTCCTTACGATGAATGGCAACATCTTTTCGCTCACCGAAGAAGTTGATGACAGAAATTCTGCTCAGATAATTTCACTCTCTTTCAATCTGCATTTGTCAGACCAGAAGGAAACAATTCATATCTTCTTTTCCTGAATGCACATCCTCATCATCATCATCATCCTCATCCTCATCATCATCATCATCATCACCACAGTACTGAATTCAGTTGGTGGTCTTACTGTGGCTCTGTTCAATAATAACACAAAAATCTATTACAGCATGATAAAGATGAATTGTAATTAAATAGATTTGGAAAATATTTGAAAGAAATCTGTATCTCCCCCTTCATGATGAATTCTAATAACTTTGGTAATCCCTTCATTTGTCATCTAGAATCATCAGGTAAAAATATGAATTTGTCCAATTCTTCAAAGTTTATGACTAAATAAGTACCTGCAAAACTAATGAAAATCCAATCATCCCTGCTGTACTTTGCGTTCCATGCTTGTAAGCAAATATGCTAAGATGATAATCTAAAGGCGGTGAGCATGATAAACAATATTCCTGGTAAACATAACAATGTTAGCATTGTCATTGCAAGCATTTTAACAACCTCATGTTAGCATTAGCATTTAGCTCAAAGCAACGCTGTGCCTAACAGCGTCATATGTGCTATGTTCTGGCAACAAATGCAGTAAAAAGACAAAAGCCAACACTGTCCTAGTTTACCTCTTACTTTCTGACATCACTACCCTGTCTGTGTCTCTTAGGCCCAAGCCCATTCCTTCCCTCTGAAGACATACTGTAAATCTTAACAGTCACAATCATATAGTTACCTAAAACAACTGAGCATTGCCGGGTTCTTCTCAAATGCAGATTTGGTGCACATGTAAATTTATTTAAAGCAGCAGGACAGTATACGTGGAATTTTCTAAACATAAACTGCAAAGCTTATGTTCATTTTTTGAACAACAATGGAACTCCATGAACTCCAGAAATAAGCATTATAAAGCTCTATTCACAAAGACACAAGCTTTTCAGACAAAGACACACGACTTGTTAGTCACATCAATTCAATGTTGGTTTGAAATTAAGTTAAATATTTTCAGGTCAATTTTATTTTTCTTTAAATTCTCCCTGAAATCAGACTCACCAAAACCTTTAATATGATTAGCACATACATACATACATCTACTACTACTACTACTACTACTACCACTACCACTACTACTACTACTACTACTACTACTACTACTGTCTGATTGTGACCAGCTCCAGCTCTAAGAAGGATGAACATCAGGGTGTTAAAGAGTGTAGGTGTGTGAAAGTGACCTGTTACATCAGAGACTGGACTGAGGGGGCGTTTGGAGCCAGAGAGCCTTTCGATTAGAGCCCAGCGTTCAACTCGCACTCTGAAGTATGCATTGGTGCTTTGCCCGCTGCAGTTCCCCAGTGGACTGGCTGCCTTGAATACCCAAATGGTCCTCTCTCTCTCTAAACACACACATAGAAAAAACACATGCTGGTGTATGCAATAGCAGGAAGGAGAAAACCGAGCAGAGAAAAAATAAGATGGAACAACAGAGGCGGTGATGTCAAGCGACGAAATTGTGTTCAATCACTCTGAGGAAGCCATCCAAGACCTGTCATCAGACACGAGTTTCATTTCGGATTCGAACAGTGCACCCCCAGCTTAGCTGTCTGTTGATTTCACACTAGTCTCTCTTTGCCAGCCACTCCTCCAAAGGGCGCTGAATGAGAGTCTGGCTACTCCACACAGCATTTGAGGATGGGAGGAAAACGTGCTCTGGTTTAATGACATTTCTTTAAACCAATCAGAATCGTCATGGGCAGTCCTAAACTCCACACAGAGCCGCTGCAAAGTAGTTATGCGAGAGAAAACTCAGATTGGACAGACAGTCTAGCTAGCTGTCTCAATTTACCCTGCAGAGATAAACCAAATTTAACATTCCAACACAAAGAAAGCATAAATGAAACAGAAAATACATGCATTTGGTGGAATTTCTTGCAGCACCGGAGCAATCCCGGAAGTGGAATGCAAAGGATATAGACTAATTTCACACAGACTCAAAGTCCTGATAGCAAAGATCAGACTTTTTTTCTTCATGTCTGGCTAAACCGGGCGAGCCCACACAGGGTTGGATTGTTCCATGGTTAGACACCCGTGAAAAGATCAGTGTCACAAAGGCTTGTAAACCAGGTTTACTGTTCCTGTGTGACTACAGTTGTAAACAAATACAAAAACATATGATCCAACCAGCCCGACAAACACAAACATGTGTCTCTCTGCCCTGTGGCTGGACTCTGCCAGTCCACAGTCCCTACAGAAATCTTTCCTTGGAGATGAACGCTGGGGTTTAGTGTAGTGGTCCATTCAATTTGAGAGAAGCACTGAGTGACAGGTGAGAAGGATGATGGGGAGGCTGCTGGCAGAGTTGGAATGCGTTCCACTGCATATAGTTAGAGGTTGCTCTACAAGCTCCTTTTCTGAATGTTTATGTGTGCGTGTGTGCGTGTGTGCGTGTGTGTGTGCGTGTGTGCGTGTGTGCGTGTGTGCGTGTGTGCGTGTGTGTGTGTGTGTGTGTGTGTGTGTGTGCGTGTGTCCGTTTCTTCAGCAATGCACTAAGAGAGGCAACAATAGAAGCTAGATGACGTCAATGCAAAACATTTGTGGACTATATTGTCTGTGTGCGAGTTTGTGTATGGAGGCTAAACAATGCTACCACTCAGATTAATGACGGAGATGAAAAAAGGGGGAGATGAAGCGAAAAGTCCCACAGCATGAAAAGGGCAGCCAGCAGAACACAGCTGCTGCAGCAGCCGCATCCCAGCATCCACAGGGCAACTAAAGCAAGACACACACACAAAAAACCCACACCGAGGGCAGTGTTGCTTGGAGTTCTTTGGGAAGCAATACCAGATCAGCCAACAGACAAAGCATGATTTTGAGAAGGGGCACTACAGAACATCCCAGCCAATGCACTATTTCAGGAGGCAAATGAGCATTGTGGTGTGTCAGTTAATTGTTTTCCTCAAACCAGTGAGTCCGCCCACACAAGCTCAGTGTGACTGCAGCATGCAGGGAGCGTGCGTTTATTCCTCCTGGTTGAGCCCCCCAGTCTTCTTAACTATTCCTCTGCTTCAAATTTTTATGTCAAAACTTGAGTGACAAGCAAAACTACTTAAGGTGTGTCCTGACCAAACACAGAGCAAATTTATTGAATAGCGCGCTACATTCAAAGTCAATGCAACAACAGAAAAATATGCAAATTCACACAGGGGGCGACGCAAACAGATGTGACTATACCTTTGCTCAAGTTGAAATGTTTTAACTTGAGGAAATTTGTGTTGGACAAGCATTGCTCAACATTGAGATTCTCCTGACGTCACAGAGAATCAGGAATGGAGGACAATCGCCGTCTGTGGGCAACCGAAGCTACGACTAATCATGAATACGGTACAGAGAAAAAGGAGAGAGACTAAGCTGTACTTTACTACGAACAGAGTTATGTCCTAACTAATTGAAGGACAAATATTCACGGGTTGTGAAACGCTCCAAAAACCATTCCAGCGTTCGTATTTGCGTGTGTGTTCCTTTTAAGTATGTTTTTTTGATGATATTATCAATTATAGAATTGATGACCAAAACCAACTTTCAAAATGAATGTGCGTGCGTATCTGCACGTGTGCGCGTGTGTATCTCAGATGTGACAGTCCCATCAATGCCAAGAAGGATGGTGACCTCTCTCCTCTCATAAACCGCTAAGAAGCTTGTCAAATGTGCACTTTCCAAATGTCTCCCTCTTTTTTTGTGGGCACGCACCCACCCACACACACCCACACCTCCTACATTATGAATATTCATCAAACAGCAGTAGGTGATGTCAGCCTTTGTTTTTCCTTGTCTTTTTTCCAGCAGCCGCAGTAGTTTTCCTGATTGCTTTCTTGGAGCGCTGGAACTTCAATGACATTGCAGATCAAGAGTCGGAGTGGCAAAAACCAGATGCAGGAGGAGCTTAGGGGATTTCTCTCAATCAATCGCTTCTCATCTCAGACGATCTGTGCACACTTTGAGCTTTTAGAAGTGTTTGATGCAGCTTTGATGAACACTGGGGGGGGGGGAGATTTGCAAATGCCGATTTTTGTTTCAATGTTAGATCATTGTCAGAGCTGGATGTAAAGCAGAACATTGTTTGGTCGACTGAGCGGCTCAGAAAGTGAGAGGTTTTACTTATTGGATTATTAATCAGAGAGTTCAGCGCTCGCACGGCACTAAGCCAGTGGTTCCCAAACATTTTCAAGTCAAGGACCCCTAAACTGACACAAATTAGACCACAGACCCCCATTTAACAAGATGTCCCAGTGTCGCGCATCTGAAAAGACTTTAGCTTTTAGATGTTTTACTACAGAACGTGTATAAAGCCTATTACCAAAATAGTCATACATTCTGTCATTGTGTTACTTACAAATAAACGTAAAAATAAATGATTCCCTTTTTTGCTGGGGACCTCCTGTAACCCCCCTAAGGACTCCACTTTGGGGGTGAAATTTGATCATTATGTGTCACCATTAGTGCAAATAAAATGTTATATTGTATTTATATAAGCCTGCCTGAATGCTTACCATAGAACAACATACTTGTTGATCAGGTCATAAATTTGTTTATATACAATGTGTTTTACTTTCACAAGAGAAAAGGCTTTTAGCATGAGGACTAACCAAGGAGTTGCAATGCAAATGCAGTTCTGTGTTACTGGAACTTGCGTTAGAGCTGATAGACAGTGGTTTAATACATTCTTTACATTTCTGTTCTTGTGTTTTTGTTTTGAGAAAGCTGATTTTTTGAGAGAGCTTCATCCCAATGAGGCCTGCAACAGCCTCTTTTAAAAACAAGCTATGCAGTTGTACTCTGTGATGCAAAAACATGGCCAATTAAATTTACTTCTCCACCAAGGGAAGACGTGCTCCATCTCCACTGCAACCATTCAACTACAATCAAATTACTCAGCCGGAGCTAACCTGAGAGCCGGCGCCTCTGACACTCGTTTTCAACACAAGCAGCCTCCACTATACTTTTATTGTCCACTTGTAGGGTTAGTTAAAAGCAATGTTGCTGAATCCAATGGCTGTCTCATTCATAGGTTGATTCATGGCGGTCATTATTTGGGT
>NC_045752.1:14399566-14411421 GCF_008692095.1 Etheostoma spectabile | reverse complement strand
CCTGATTGCCTGCATGAACAGGCTGAACAACCCTGAACCGCAGACCTGCCCTAAATCTCACAGTCTCATAAAGGCAAATGCTTAAAGACTGCAAGATGGTATCAGAAAGCCATTGAAAAAATATTTTAAAACCAAAAAGCAAAGATAAGCTGGAAATGAATAGATGAAGCAGCGCAAAAAAAGGCAAAGGTGATAAAAGAGAGAATAAAGGAGGGAAGACTATAGTGGAAGAAAACTTAACCAAAACAAAAGTCAAAGAGATAAGATGTTCTTGAGGTCAAGGGGAGAGACTGAATGTCATTAACGAGCCTGTAATTCCTCAGACTCGGTCAAACAGCGAGGATGTAGAGGTTGGGGAGATGGTAAACAGGGGGAGGGTGGAGAAAGAGATGGCAGTGAAGAGGGAGGAAGCAGAAGACTGTAATTGCATCCCTGACCTGACTTTATTTTATCTGTCCCAGAGAGAGCTGGATCCGGTCTCTTTGCTTAGGAGAGAAGTCAGGTCTGCCTCGCGACCTTCAGTGATTTACAGTCTTTTGGACTTGACCCTCATTCTGCCGTTCACACAGCAGCTGGTGCAGGAATGTCAACACAAGCACACAGTTACACACTTATAGGCCTACACTGCTGTATATTCAACAACTGCAATAGCAGGTGCATGCACTTTCAGCAAAATGAGAGCCAAAACCATTCATTCATTAGCAGGAAAATATTCTTTGTCAAACTATTTTGGCATGGGCAAGCATGTTGGCAGCCATTCAAAAAGTAATTGCACCATTAAAATTATGCATTTATTGATTCAAATGATATTTATTGCTCAAAATTTGCTTTTATTGTCATCCGCGGTAATAAAGTTTATTGTCCCAACTGTAAAATAACTGACATATTTATCACAAAAATGTTTGTTATACTGTATGACTGTTAAAGGATTAGATGTTTACACAAGATAACTACCATTATTATTATTTTCAATTATCATTTTCAGTGTCAACTTCAACAATGGGCATAGGTCGGGCTGTAATCGCAACCACTTGATTGACCTTTGTTAAGCCTCGCCCCACCTAGTTACTGTTGCTAAGCCATGGAAAATGATGCCATTTATATTAATGACAGTGGCAGATTTACCATGTTTAGTACGTTACATAACTGAACATATGTACTTACACAAACAGCGGTCTCCTGGGTGAAAGTCCTGAGTTAGTATGCAAGGTTATACTTAACTAAGTTGAACACAAAATAGACAATTAAGTGAGTAGATCAGCAATGTCAGCGATGAAATCAGTGCATGGAAGTGTGTCATGCATGCTGTGCTGCTGACAACCCTCTAATGTCTCCAACCATTCAGTTGCAGTTTAGGGAAGGGGGTAAAAGTAAAAGTAAAAGTATTCAACTGAACAATCACTAGAGGTGTTCAAATTAGAGAGGAGGACATTGGACAAACTGCTGGACATTACTGACAATGCCAGCCACCCCCTGCACCCCGTCATCAGCACCCAGAGGAGCCGGTTCAGTGGAAGGCTGCTCCTTCCCAAGTGCCGGACCAACAGACTCAAGGACTCCTTTGTCCCTCATGCCATTAGACTATACAACTCCTCACTAGGGGGGAGGAGGAAATAGGGCAGAGAGGACAATACATACATACATACATACATACATACATACATACATACATACATACATTTATACAGACATACATACATACATACACACATTACACGTACATACATACCACAGTACACATACATCCACACAGTACACATACAGACATACATACCGCACCACCTGGACTTAAATTCACACCTAGTCACTTATCACTTTATCACTTATCCATTCAATACTGGACTCAACACTGACACTTTAATAATAATTTGGTCTTTCTTTGTTTATTTGACAAATGTTCTTATTTGTTATTTGTTGTCTTTATACTGTCTTTTTTTATATTTTTTTATTTTTTTCTCTGCTAAACTGCTGCTGGAATTTTCAATTTCCTCGCGGGAGTCATCCCAAAAGGATCAATAAGAGAAGTCTGAGTCTAAGTCTAAATTAATCAAATAATCGATGCATAGCGATGCGGACATGGACGATGCTGCATGATGCAGTGGCCAACCATGATCAACTATAACGCAATGATGTCGCTCGTTCATTTATGTTATGTTTTGTCAAGTGCTCAGTGCTGTAGTTTTATGTATCCAATTAATTTTAGTATTAAAACACTGCAGAATGTTACGTTTTTGAAGATTAAAAAGCTATAAAGTGCGAGCGTGCGCGTGCTGTCTGCTGTGTTTAGACCATTTTTGGATGAAAACATAACCATATGCAGTAATACAGAACCGTATTATATTAAACTATATCTTAATGCATTCTGTCAAGTCAAATATCCAATATGGCTTTAATAGAAAAATATATTTGCATATATATTTCATAAAGAAATCGAATCGTTGACATTAATAATCATAGGTAAGCAAATCGGGAGATCAGTAAAGATTCACACCTCTAACAGTCCCACATGCACACAGACATTTACTGCACCAGGACACAGGGCACTGTGCAGCCACACAGCTTGATAAATTGCCATCCAAACAACGTGACAAAGTAAAAGAAAAGAAAAACCTGACAAACTGCACTACAATCTAACACTGCCAGCCTCTGTATGATCTAAAAGGCGTGAGCTGTCCAACAAAGCATGTTGATAAGATAAAAATGCCCCTCATCAAATAGTCACAATTACTAAATCAACAAAACAAGATCCATTTTCCTCAGGAGACAGTGAAAGGCGCTTACTTTTGCCCGTCAGAGGTGGTTGTGCTCTCTGTTACCTTAGAAATTAATTTAGTTTATTTCCCGGTCAGTTTAAAAGCTTCCTCTTCTGTGTTCTGCCATAAGATGCATTGTGTCAGTGAGCTGCTGCCGGTTCAGACTTCCCCTATTTATTTTCAGACGGAAGCGTGTCTTTCTACAAAGCCACAAATGAACTCTGAATCTGCAGCGCTGTAATGGGATTATGAGCAGGAACTTAATCATCCAAGAGCTACAGTTGCTCCGCGTGTGAGCAAAACCAACACATTTGCTCGTCCTAATGTGTCAACAACGCCGCGCCAATCCAAATCTTCAAAATAAGACTTAAAAAGGAGGAGAGAAAGTAGAGAAGTTTTTTATTCATGTGTAAATTATAATTGTTCTCTTCCTCTCGCAGGTTTAATCACACCTTCCCCTGCCGTCACAGCTTAGTATTTGTTGTTTCTCCTCTCCCTGGGCCTGAGTCCCAATCCTACCAAGCTGAATCAGGAACAAAGACTGCTGTCCCTTCTTTCCTGCTCCCTCCAGCACGGCTTCCATCCCACCAACCAATCTCTAAAATAAAAATCCCCTCTTGGTCCTGGTCCTCACCTCTGAGCGACCTGCCAGAGCTCATAATCCAAACTCATTTTGAAAGGCAGGAAAGACCCGGTATGCTCCAGTGTCGTGCCAGGAAGCATTGGTGCATGTAAAATATTCATGCAGGGCTGTTCTAGGTGCTATTTCATTCTGTGTTTAAGAAAGGAAATGTTATATCAGGTTGTGGATTTTAGCAACTGTTTTGGAGACTTGACTATTTTATAATCCTCGGTGACCGTAGCGCTTGGTCAGATGGACTTCTCACTTTGTGAATGTAAGTGATAATGGCTGAGCATCAGGCCTCAGCAATTGCAAATTAAATGCATAACAAAACGCCCTGGGCTGCAATATACATAGGACTTTATATTTTATGTCAACTAAAAATAAATATATAGACCATAATAGAGGTTCAGGATTTGCTGACCTCATCATTTAATGTGGTGGCAGCAGACTAAGCAAGATAACCAAGATGTCTTTATTCTCAGCCACATCCTCCAGCTCCTCCCGGGGTATCCTGATGACATTCTCAGGCTGGATGTAGCTTGCATGCTAACGTGCGAGCAAGCCAGGACATGCAAGTGGTAGTGAATCACAATAGCTCCCCAGGCGTATTTTTCTTTTGTCTGTACTGGGCCATTTTGTTCACAAGATTTTACATAATTGTATTGAAAAAAGAACCCTTTCCAAGCTAATGAGCATGCTAAATGCTTGCAGATGGTTAGAAACATCCAATTATCAAGAATGCTTCACCAAATCAAATTCTCACCTTTATGCTCTTGCCGTCAGTGTCTCAACACACTGTAACGCTAACCTGTCGGGTGTAACCCAGGGCTCTCAGTCGTTATATAAGCTTGGAGGGAGCAGTGAGCTGCACTGTCAGAGCATCCTAAAGTCAGTGTTAGCAGAAGGGACACTTCAAAGAGATAAATAAGCCGAGCGTAACCTCCATAACTTTGGACTAATGTTCCACTTCATGGCCCTCCGCTCCCTCTTTTGAAAAATGATTACAGCCAGCGACCATACAAATCCTTTTCCCTGACCAGTCACTGACACAAATACATAAACACACACACAGAAGTTCACGAAAGGGAAATGATCGATACACCCGTCTTAACAGCACGCATTGTAGTAGTGGTTTAAACACACACACACACACACACACACACACACACACACACACACACACACACACACACACACACACACACACACACACACACACACACACACACACACACACACACACACACACACACACACACACACACACACACACACACACCTACAAAAAATGTCTCCCTCCACTGCACTGGGTTGAAGCTCACAGAAACATTGATGAACTGGAATGTCCATAAAGACTTAAAGACGTAAAGAGATTTATAGCAGATTTTCTTCTTGATCTGTGTTTAATGTTGAAGACTGTGAAGTATCAGCAAGCCCAATTTCCAGAAGCAAATTACTCGCTTGGGCTGAGTCCTTTATGTTTGCTGAGTGCTGAATTTAAAGACCATTAACATTCTGTTGGTCCAGGACTTTGAGATATCACCGAGTGTGGAAACTGTTGACAATTCAGTGGGTTGTCTTTGTGCTGCCCGGGCTTAAAATGAATGATGTAAATTTGCCTCATAGTATGTGTGTACTACTCTGCTGCACATTTTTATTTTTGTATGAATAGACAGAAAAAAATGGGAATCTATATCTACACAACATCCACTCAGAAACCCCTTCAACACTCATGATTTGTAAAATATATAGCGGTTTCAGCCTTCAATATGTCTTAACAGGGTCATATTTAAACGGTTTGTGTTTTGATGTGATGGGAAAGAATTGTGGATATGTTTGCTGCTGATGAACTATTATTACAGTCGATTTAAAAACTTGAGTTAGCCGAGGAAAATTAAAAAAGGAGGAAAATAATTGAAAATCTCAAAAGTGAGAAAAGCTAATGCTTAATATTTGTTGCATGTTTTGCAACGGTTACCACGCAACAGGCCCAACTGTAGCACATTTGATTTAGGTCTATGTGTTAACATCGCTGATGATAATCAAATTTTTTAGTCCAGTGTTTTCCAGTGTCCCTAAACTGGAAAGCACAGAACAGGAAAGTGTCATAAGATATGTAAATTAAAGCACTGACTCGGTCCGAGCCCTCCAGGGGTTTAAAAAACACAATGTCAGCTGTCTTACAGAAAGTCCCTGTTAATAAGGAGGCTGTTAGTACAGAGGTTTTGTTTATGTACAAATAAGTCATTCAAATTATTTTCTTCATCCGTCACATAAAATTTCCTCCTGCCCTATTTATTTATAACATACACCTATAGTTCATCTTGATACAGTGCTGGCCTCCATCTCATCTGCTGAACATTCCACGTCCACCTCCATCAATCCAATGAAATCCCCCAGAAGACAAAGTCTGTCAAGTGGGAATAACAATGGATCAATGGATGGGAAGAAACAATTACCATTTTTCTGTCAATGAGTATTTGTTTTTATCCAACCATCCACTGATTTCATCCATCAGCTGTCCACTCACTCCAATAGAGGTGTTCAGTACCTCACCTCTCTTGCCCCCCCTGCCAAATTCACACTCTATTCACACTTCCTTGAACATCAAACACAGCATCCTGTCATGTTCCTCAGCGCTGTGTATTGACACCTGAGCTGCATTTGTTGACTTACAGTGTTGCTGAAAAAAACTGAAATACGAACAAGAATTCCATACAAACTTATATCCAAATTGAACATTACTGTGGTCCTGAACTTTACGTTACAGCAAACTTATCGAGGAGTCAGAGGTCGTTAGTGGCTCAGTTGAGAACAGCAATCCATCCCCTTGCCCTTGAAGTTGGTAGAATTAAGAACTTCCAATATAATTGTTGTTCCAACTATGTGAATTAGGAGAAGATGAGTGTGAATCACATCTTCTTTGGTATTGTCCTTATTATGAAGAGTTAAGAACACCCATCTTTCATGAAATGTCAGTTCTAACTCCTGAAGTGTTCCGGTGTACAGATTAGGTCTAAATGGAGTGGTTGTTTAGATTTAATGTATCTAAGTTGGCAACTTTTGCTTTTAAAGCATGGCAAAAAAGACAAGGTTTGTTTATTAAATTTATGTTGCTACTTTACTCTGGTTGCTTGTTTGGTCAGATGGGGCAAGACGCATGAGTGGTAAGACAATAGGCGTGGTAGAATCAAAGCAACAGGCACAACATCAGAGATTTAGCAAATTTCACAGTAAAGTAAATTAGAAAGGCAAACATGTCATATATAAGGTGTAAATGTGTGAGCAAAAACTCCCCAAAGGAGGATTTAAATAAGATTCCATATTCAAAAAAGGAAAATACATGATAAAGTTAGATCCCATGATCAACCTAGCAGCCAACACGGCACAAGGCTTGAAAAGGTACAGCAGGTTTCATTACTTTCACTTTTGCATCCAATCCTTCAGTTAAGTTCTGGAGAAAAGGCAGCGTGGCATGACGCCAAGAGATCCAAGCATGAAAGAGGAAGAGAGGATAGAGTGGACAAAGGATGTCCAAACCAGTTACAGTTTTAGGTTAAAGGAGCGGAGACTAGTGGACTAGGCACAAACCCTAATGTTACACTTCTTTTAATAAAGAGATGTTCCTTTACTCAAATTTGGACAAAGAATAATTTTCTTTCAAAAATCCATCTCTTTTTGATACTAAATGATATCAACATGAGGGAGTATCATCCGGACAGAGTTATCCAGCTGTGCACTGATTGGTGCACTCTACTGTAGGAGTATATTGACTCTTAATCATGCAAAATACAAACACCTGGATGAGAACACTGCAAGCCTGATTAAAGGCCAACATTTTGCAACACTACTATAGCTCACACAAAATGTATTTAAGGAAAAAACATGATGAAGTGCATTAGTAAAAATGGTACTTGTACTTTACTTGAACTAAGTACTGAGGTACTTGTACTTTTGCCTGCCACGAATATATTTCCCCATTTCAGGAGACCACATTGTACTTTTAACTCTTCTACATTCATTTGATGTCTTCAGTTACTTTACAAAGATGCAGTGGTGCATAGTCAATTTACTAGGATCATATCTAACACACACACACACACACACACACACACACACACACACACACACACACACACACACACACTCCACCACCAACAGTGTTTTTCTGAAGCACGTCAGAGGCAGCTGGCTATGAATCGAGGTGCATAGTGGGGTGAAGAAAACACTTCTTGAGGACACAGCTAGGGGACAGTGTGGGTCTCCTGACTCTGGACTGACACTCCCACACACAGGCACACAAATCCCGGAAAGCTTCAACTGCAGGTAAACACACCAGGTACTGTATGCAGACTTTAATCCACTTCTCTACTCGCTTCATCCTGCGCTGTTGGTGCTTCTAGAATAATAAAGCAAGCAGGAAGAGGGGTCAACGCCGTGGTGAAGTTAAGAGGCATGTGTTGAAGCGGTTGTAAACAGCGCCAGATGAGACTTTATCTCTGCGACTGTTTGCGTGGGACAGTGTATGCATATTTAATCGATGAGTGGGCAGCAATAATTCAGAGCACTGGCTCACCAAGTGGGCAAGTAAAGCAGGAGGATAGTAGCGGATCAAAGGAGAGGGCTTTTTGGTGACTCGTCCCTTGATGTTGTGCTTCTGGGGGCCTGGAATAAGTCTGCATACTAAATGATTACAGCTGGTATTGTTTTGAATGCCAGTCTCTGTTTGTAATCTGACAAATGATGGGGAAAAGTAAGCCGTAACTACTGAACAATAGGAAACAATTTTAACAGGGTTACATGCCTGTAGCCTAAGTACAGAAAATCCTTCCTTTTGTCGACATTTATTGACTTCTACCTTATGAATTATTTAGTCTGGTTGTCTTGACTGTCCTGCAGCCTCACTCTCTCATTGTAAAGACAAGACAGTCCAGAGTCAGACGCTCTCAAATACAAAGCCAGCACCTTTCTGTCTGCAGCTGAGCACCACCTCCAGCAGCAGCAGCAGCAGCAGCAGACCGAGGAGGGTTTTGGATCCCAGCTGAAAGACCGACAACGCATTTGAAGAGCGGCAGGCTCGAGAGCAGTCAATGATAATGCCTCACTGGCTGGTTACTGGTTGCCGGTCGCTGGTTTCCGGTGGCTCGGGGGACAGTCGAGGCGTTTGAATGAGCGGAGGTGTCGCTGGAGCGCTGTCCGAGGTGCTAAAACGCCGCCGACAGACCGGCCGCTGTCTCTTTTTCCAGTCGAGACGATACGCATGAACTGACGTGAACGCCGAGCAGCACAACAACGGGCACACCAGTCCGGCGGCTAACACAGCATCCCCGGCCAGGGTAAATGGGACCGCACGTCGCCCGAGCGTTAGAAAGATGGAGAGATTTATTTCCCTGCTCGTCCTCAGCTGTCTCTGCGCCTCTCGAGTCACAGCGGGTAAGTTTCTGTTTATGTGCGATTAGAGAGATGTTTCCGTGCATTTCGGGGCAGAAGCTCACGGAGTGCTATTTTATTGCCTAATTAAAAGGAACCGTGGAGGGATTGCAGAGGCATGTGTGAAAAATGCTGCTGTCTTACATGAAGCTGTAGTGTAGAGGCTTTAACTGGCAAGACATTGCGTACAGTCTATTGTTTTTGTGGACAGACTGACTGTGTTTGCAGGCTATTAGAGGCATTTCCGTGAAAACATGATTTGAACAATTCACATCTGTCATGTTGATTGATTAAGATTCGAGGGGCTGAATTACTCTGTAACAAACTATGTTTTTGTCTGTCTCTTAAAGCACAATGTGTGTGTGTGTGTGTGTGTGTGTGTGTGTGTGTGTGTGTGTGTGTGTGTGTGTGTGTGTGTACTGTAACAAACAATCGCGCGCGTGCACACACACACACCCACAAAAACAAACACTGTCAGTGTGAATATTAGAATATTGCATTTGTTGACTACTGATCATTGCTAGACATGTTAATCAAATGAATCCAAAATGTGACTGGACTGAGCCATTGGAAACACATTATTGGATTACCGGGGAGCTTTTGCAACTATTAAGGTGCATAAAACCATTGCACCTCTATAGTGAAGTCATGACACTCACACATTCACACATCATCCATTCTCAATGAACGATCATCTGGGGTTGTGTGTGTGTGTGTGTGTGTGTGTGTGTGTCTGTGGTGTGCTGATTACCAACACTACTATGAAAGTGCATTTATAACAAATGCTTTTACAGCACAAACTACACACGCACACACACACTGTGCTTGCTTACTGCTGTGGAGTGCCACACTCAAAATCCCTCTGGTTTGCTTGGCACACTCCCACTGCTCAGCCTTCCCACGTCGATGGACACTGTGCCACACACACACCCACACACACCACACACACACACACACACACACACACACACACACACAACACACACACACACAACACACACACACAACACACACACCCACACCACACCACACACACACACCACCCACACACACACACACACACACACACAACACACACACACACCACACACACCACAAACCACTCTTGTTGGCTCTTTGCTACATTTCGATCGAATGTGCTTCACTATAGCAGCACTTGAGAATATAGCTTATTTTTTAAATGCAAGGTAGTCTTCAGATTTACTTGCTTGCGCTCACAATACAAAGAAAACAGGATACATCACTGGTTTACAGCAATGTGTTTCAATATTGTCAAAGAAACCTTATCTTAAAGGTCCCTTAATAAGCTGTTTTGGGGCTTTGGCTCATATCAAATGATCTTCATCTCAATTTCGAACGTGAACTTTTAAGCAAACCTGGACGAGAAGTCTACATAAAATGGGTCTGATTTAAAATCCTGTTCTCTCCAATAATGATTGAACACCTATTCTTAGTTGACTATGTATGTATTTACCTGTCTATTCTGATTCTGATAAAGACACAACAGTGTTGAAATGTTGGTCTGCGTGCGTGTCTGTATTAAAGGCTGAAAATCACTGAGTGTGCTCCAGTCTTTTTTCCTGTGAAAATTGACATAGAATGCCCACAGAAAAGTGCTAAGAAAAAAAGTTACCATCTACTATTCCATGACAACAACAAAGTAAAATTTGTCTGCTGATGATGTCAAGTAAACGATCTGAAGCTCCAGAACAGCTACTAAATAAACCTGCTGCCCAGTGAGTCCACATGCTTACGTTGCTGCTTCAGAAACTTGCAGACTGAAGTGTAACTGCATTACTTTTAGATTCAGAATTCAAATCGATTCAAGTTTTTGTCTCCCAGTTTATTCTGAGACTCAGTCAGACACCTGCACCAAGAAAAGCAGGCCAGATCAATGTTGAGGCGGAGAGGTCGACTGGTAGGAGTGAGTGGGCACTATAAAATGTACACTACGGGGACGTCTTTACTGTGTTTGTGTTTATAGTGACTCATAAACAGCCAGTTGATCCCGGAAAGGAAAGCTAATATTTCCATTTAAAACGTAAATTGACTCTCTAACACATTCATCCAAATGAGGCCGTAAATCCTTACAGGCAATTTTCCCCCAGTCCCTAACAGTTCTGAGTTTGGAGAACGAAAAAAAAAAGAAAAGAAAATCAATGAATCAATCAACAAATTGAACAGTGATGCAAGCAGTGGAAAGGCTCCAGGGCTTTCAAGAGCTCAGAGCTTTAATGCTGGAAACAATAAAAAAATCTAGGAACAATTTGGCAACCACCTGCGAGGTGATATATTAGTACCAGTATATTATGTGTCAAGTGCTAAGTATGTAGGGTCCAGCGAGAGGAGTTACAGACCTCAGCTGTAGCTGTCAGAACCAAAGTTGGTTAAAGCTACCCATCTTTCCCTTACCAAATTAGAGAAACAGACTTGAACCGTGAGTATTTCTGAACAGACATCCATCCAGTCAGAGAGATGGAGAAAAAGCCTAAATCAAAATTGATGCGGTTTCATAAGATTCTCTAATCTATTTGTCACACGGGGTCATTTCTCAAACACATTACAAGTATTGTTTATGCTTTAAAGATTGTTTGGTAGACACAGCACAGTCCATTATTCATTAAAAAGAAAGCCTCCGGGTCCCTTATGTTTTAGTTTCCAGGTGGCAGCTTTGCATAAAACGAGATGAGCGAAAAATCACTGAACACAAAGTTTGTCATCAGCGTCAGGAGGATAAGCAGACAGTGTGCAGGGCTCGTGTTCAATGGTCCAACACTGAAACGATAATGTCCTTAGCTTTACCGTGCACATTTGAAACATCATCAGAGAGTCTTGTGGTGTCTTTTAAATTTTTAAATCCTCTAAATGCAACACTGCTCTCCTGATTTTCTTTAAATGTATGTCCTTTAGACCTACTGGGTATCTGGGGCAGCCTCCTCTATGGAGGGAATCATTACTGTTCCCTCTGAATAGCCACTTTAACAGGGCCCGGTAAGGATGGGAGGGGTGTGTGTGTGTGTGTGTGTGTGTGTGTGTGTGTGTGTGTG
>NC_045752.1:14398931-14399556 GCF_008692095.1 Etheostoma spectabile | reverse complement strand
TGTGTGTGTGTGTGTGTGTGTGTGTGTGTGTGTGTGTGTGTGTGTGAGTGTATGTATGTGTGTGTGTGTGCGCGCGTGTGAGGGAGTTTGCACTGTAACAAACACAATCCCCACCAATGTAACCATGACCAGCAGGAACATTCTCATCCTTTGAGTTAAAGTAGTTATCATGTAAAAAATACCCCTTCACAACTAAAAGTAAATTTGGACTTACTTGCATAAAATACTAAGATATATTATAGGTTACTACTGTAGACATATTTATATTATTAACTGGTGTAGTTGGTCAAGGTAGAGCTGTTTTTAATAGTATCATCTTACTAAATTGAATATGCACCACTGCATCTTTGTAAAGTAACTGAACCCAGGGAAAGCAGAATTGTCTGTGTGATTATCGGTTCATTAGTTTCCCTGTAGTCAATTGTGTGAGCATAATTAGCGGTTTGTAATTATTAGCTGTTTGTAATCTTGTGAACTTTTTTTTTAAAGCAGCTGTTTTACAGTGAGTGTATCACAGTCACTGCACTAATTTCTTGTAGATACGTTGCATCCGATTCAGGGGCTTTGGCAGGTCAAAACCTTATTATGTTAAATGTAAATGTGCTGTATTTATATAGCGCTTTTC
>NC_045752.1:14375028-14398921 GCF_008692095.1 Etheostoma spectabile | reverse complement strand
GACTACTCAAAGCGCTTTTACATCATACAGGAAACATTACAATACACTCACACACATTCACACTCCAATGCGCAGCACCGGGGGCAACTCGGGGTTCAGTGTCTTGCCCAAGGACACTTCGACATGGGACTGCACGGCCAGGGATCGAACCACCAACCTTCCAATTGACCGCTCTACCACTGAGCCACAGCCGCCCCAATGTTGCGATTGGATGTAACAATGCTAGAGCTCCAGTTTGCCTTGTGGCTTTCCCAGTGCTATTTTTTTACTGTATTACTTTCAAGAATACATAAATAGACATTGGCAAGCTGCCACTACAGTTAACCTGAGTTTTTCAGGATGCAGTCGGCAAACACAGTAAACGTACGCACACACCGCTGCCAACCTGAGCTTCAAAGTTACAGGAAGTCATTAATTTTCAATGGAAGCCGGCTTCTCTCAGCTGCAAGAAGCTGCAAATATGTTGGTGTCGCATTTTAGGTGGGTTGTACGAACAGAGCGTCATGCAGAAAGTTGAAAATTGCTCTACTTTATGGTAATGAGCAATGACGCGGTTCGGCGGCAAACGACCAGCAACCAATCGGAATATAGATGTCCTTGGCGCTGGCGGATTCCAGAGAAACATACAGTGTAAACCTTCGCTACTACCAAAACATTACTTTTGAGAAAATGGAGGAAAAGCTCATCATTGCTGTTGCTGGGTTCCCTGTAATTTATGGTATGACTTTTTTTGCGTATAGGGACCCAAATAAAACAAGGCATGGGATAAAACAGCTGGGATAGTTGGTGTCTCCGGTGCTTGGGTGAAGTGAGTGATGATATTTATTATCTTTAACAAGGAGGGAATAATAAGCAATGCACCATAACATGCTAGTCTTCCTTGCTTGATGTGAATGGTACGATCTGTTCGCAGATTTAATTCATTTAAAGAAGCGCTATGCAGTTAGGGCCATTTCTTTGCCGTTTTCCTGCTTTTTGCTCGCAGGTTGCTCTATAGAGCTCCCCCTACAGCTTAAGAATAGATAATTGTCAGCTCCTCTGTTTGCTTGCGTCTGACTCCTCACTCGGTCAGTATGCCGTTTCCTCTTTCTCTGTTCCTCGTACAATGCTTTTTCTGCTCACAGGCGCTAGACGACCACCACTCAACTCAAAAAAAGTCCTATAACCATTCCAATGACTCCGGTATAATAAGCTAAAATACCTGCATAGTTTCCCTTTAAAGTAGAAGAAGCATTTTAGTGCGAGAATGCAATTAATTTGCTCACCATAACATAGATTTGACCAATTAGTTGTAAAACTATCGGACGCCAAGGCGTCCTCATACTTTTTGACAAGCGTCCTTGACAGGGCGGCCAGAGCGTCTTTTGCAGCTCAAGTCAACGGCGGTGTGTACGTATAGTGAGGAAGGCTCCACCAGTCCATCTCACACAATACATGGGCCTGTTATTTTACAAAATTACAATTACAAAAAGAATGAATATTATCGTGTCATGCAAAGACACCACAAAATCATATAAGCAAGATCCAAAGTGCTGCCTTTTAAAAACAATGCTACAAAAAGTTGAAAAATTAAGAAACTCAAATTTGAAACATTTTCAAAAGCTCAGCTTTTCAACAAATCACAAACAAAATATAGACTATATGACAGTCCATCTTAGCTATATTCCAGTTCGGTCGAGCCATTTCAAAAGAAATGGACACTCTTAAATCCTCATAGTTTTTACAATGCAAAAGAACATGAGATTTACTTTCCACTTCTCCCAAATAACACAGCTCACACACTCTGAATATCTTTTATTCTACCTTAAACACCAGAGTAAGAATATCAGTTCTCAACGGTGCAGCTTTAAGCTGAACTTTCGCCAACATGCAACATAGGGTCTTTTTGTGAATGTACCTGAGTCAAACCTTTCTTTTTAGTAAACTCTGTGTACACAAACAATGTTCTCAACGCTTGCGTTAATGTGTAGAGCCCCCGGTGATACTTCAAGCAAAGTTTCATGCTGTGTCGAGAAACCTTAGTGTTTCAAAATTTGTGATTTTGATGCTATCATAGAAGTGCCCCTAGCACACCCATTAAAAAAAGGCCATTTGACCGTAAAACGATAATACAGTAAATCTTAAAAGTGGCCATCCTAATTATGCTAATTATGCTTTTAAATTAAAATTTGACTTCGGTACATTCACAAAAAGACCAAGGTTGCATTTTGGCGAGAGTTATGCTTTAAGATCTGTGGCTTCTAGAGAATGAGATGTAACATATTTATTCATTGCTATACTTCTGTTTAATATGCATATGTGTCCTTAATTTAGTTTTTGACAAATTATCTTTCCTAAAACGTGAAAACATTGGGTGTGGTTTGTTTTTGGCTGCATGCACACCGGTATTTCTGGTGTGCAAGTTGTAGATCTTTGTGTAAATACAGAACGAGTTTTAGGTTTTTTTTTAGGTTAGTTTAGGGTAAAGCCAGAACTCATTTATAAGCTTCACTTGACTGCTGGTGTATTTCTGGAACACAGAATTAGGGCTGTAGGGAGAAAGAAAAATGTTTGAGTGGTCCGTCCTCCCCATAGCTTTGCTCATGTTGCCGTGTCAAAGCTGCCCGGCTAATCTTCCTTTATCTTTCCCTCACCCAGTCACGTTTTAATTCTCACCCGATGAACTGAATGTAAAGTGCTGAAATGAAAGTCCATTTATTAATGTCTTCTTACATAAGTAAGTACTTCAAGTGTTTGTACAAACAATATACTGCTGCTGCTTCACCGCATCAGCCTCTTTGTTTTAAAAATCCTCTTTGAGTTCCTCTTTGAGAGCTCGGAGATGGCTTAGTGAGACACAGATGAATAGAACTATGGCCTCGTGGTTGATAGTGAGGTGTTGATGTTACGGATAGACCGATTATCATTTGTAACGTTACAAAATCTTAATTTTGGACATAAAGATTTTTATTTTCACTGTCAATGCATATCAGTTCCAAATATCGGTTATCAGTTTTATTAATTACTACTAACCGGTATCGGTAACAGCCTTGAAAAACCAGTATTGGTCAATCCCTAGTGAGGGCTCATATGTTCTTAAGCTTTTCAGATCTGGTGGCAACACTATGGTTAAAACCAAACAGCAGGAGCTAGCAACACACTAGAAAATAATCTATATTTGAGTGTTTTTATCCTCAGAAAATGTTTTCAATGTCATGTTATTGGAAGCTTTTCTTTAACCATGTAACCATGGCTCTTTTTTTGTTGAAAATGGAAAGAAACAAGTATTAGAGGACAGATTGGTGCAATCATCTGGACACCGGGCCTGTGGGAGAAAGAGATTGCGATGCCAAAAAGACTGACGTGGTAGCGGCAGCTCGCTGACAGTCTGTGGTCTGGACAGTGGGGTGCCGTTGGAGGGAATGAACATGCCGTGAATGCACATGTAAAGGCGTGTGTGACATATTCTGCGTCACAGACTCATTAGTATGTGTACCTTAGTGTGTTTAGTGATTCTTCAAGCCTCGTTTATCAAAGCATGTATGAAACTAGTTATAAATGTGTGCATAGGGATTTGCCCGTATGATCAAGAAAACTGGTATTTATCAAATATGAGTCCTCACACCTTTACACAATGAACAATGATGACTTTCAACAGCTTGCAGTGCAGGCTTGTTTACACCATTTACACACACACGCTCCCAGAATATCATACATGGTCAGCATCGTCAATGTAGAGTTACTGATACAATCCGTTATTACAGTATGCACAAATGAGGTGTTAGTTCCCTTAATATACTGTGTAAAGGAAAACTTTCACACTCATAGTTTCACAGCTAAAAAAACACTGTAATCTTAAATGAAATTTAGCTCACCCAAGCTGTATCATTCCACACATTCCCTTGTAACTTGTCTAACAAAACTCTAAATACATATTGTAAAGACACAACATGGAGAAAGGTGAAAATAAAAACAATTGTTGCAATTTAGAGATTATTAATTCCATTGATTTTAATTTAGATTTTTCCATATGTTTTGTTTCACAAAACAGTTTGATGGAAAAATTCCTTTTCCAGTTGAAATGAATGTTGCTTAAGGCCTTTATAACAAGTTTATTTGTATAGCACAATTCGAGCACAGAGGAAATTGAGTGTGCTTTACTTAAATAAAAGCATGAAGACATCCACGCATGTAATTATTTTATTAACATGATTTAAAAAAAGTACAAGGTACATTTAAAATAGTAATAACAAACAGACTGAGATGATTAATAGCATAGTGCTGCTCATGAGTATAGGAACCCCTGCTGAAGTTGACTAAAAAGAGGAATAAAAAAATCTTTTGGAAATTGACTCATTGCCATAATAAAAAAATGAAAACAAAAACATTTAAGGACACCAATTTTCTTTGTGAATGAATAATGTATCTTAAATAAATAAATGTTCTTCCTTAAAATACAGGGGGCATGCGTATACACACTCTTATGTCAAATTCCTATAGAAGCAGGCAGATTTTTTTATTTTTAAAGGTCAGTTATTTCATGGATCCAGGATACTATGCATCCTGATAAAGTTCCCTTGGCCTTTGGAATTAAAATAGCTGCATATCACCACAAACCCTTCACCATACCAAGAGATTGACATGGGGTATTTTCCATAAAATCATCTCTCAATGCAAATCCAACCAGCTATTAGGCAAACAAATTCTGACACAGATGAGAGACAATGAAGGTATGCAGAAGGGAGAAAGAGCCAGAGAACGACGAACCCAGAGAAAGACGGGGAGAACACTAGTGGCAAAAAGAAAACACGCCACATGGAGGAATCAGAGAGACTATTATTCACATTCTCCCCCTCCACCTGCTTGTGACATCAATCCAACCAGGCAGGCAGCTACTGTAGGCATTACTTTACCAGCTGTGCCCGACTCCACAGAGAGAGAGAAGCTACAGTAAGTGAAAGATGGAGAAAAGACACAGGCACACCTTTGCCTTTTTGAATTGGCAGGCATTCTCTCTGCACACAATGCTGCATTGGTTTTCATACCCTGCCTTTTGACATTTAATTAGAGAAAAGTGTGTGTGTGTGTGTGTGTGTGTGTGTGTGTGTGATGGAAAGAGAGGGAGAAAGATTCTGTTTTGCAATCCCACTCTCCCTACCTCAGCATTCTCGTGGCCAGCGAGGTTGAAAAAAATGTATTTCCTGTTTGTAGCCAACTCATTTCTCTGATTATTTGACTGTGTCACATGACAGACAGACTCCAGACAATGCACAGACTCTGTCCGATGGATGCACGCATGCAGAAAACACACACATAGAGCCTCTCAAACGCGCACATACAATTGCTAAGTGACCCTTAAAGGACTTTGTAAATTCAGCCACAATTAAAATTCATAAGCGGACAAAAATCTAGCCTCCAAACACTTCCATTTATAAGCTGCACATCTGCTCGCATTGTAAACCAGCTGATCAGCAGGGTGTGAGCTAATCAATAGTACCCGAGTGAGTCACAGCAAGGCTACCATCTCCCCTTTTCACCCACCATCTCCACCCCGATTCCCATTGAAGTGTCAGCTACAGGGAGAGAGCTATTACACACCGGGCTATGGAGGAGCTGCCAAAAAGCCCCGGTGAAGTAGCTGTACAGAAATGTAGCAGGGAGCGTTGGCAAGACAGACAGAGATTTAAAAAAAGAGAATAACAGATAGACTGTGCGGGTTTGTGTGAGGGGGAGGTTAGCACCAAGTGTACATTACAGTCAGAAAAAAATAGGTGTTGAAAGCAAAAGTGAATAGATGAGGTAATACAGGAATCCTTGCGAGTTGGATTTGCACTGATAAGGAGGTGGTGAATACAGATCCAAAAGCACTTGTATGACACAAACGGCGGGGCAAAGAAGAAGAAGACGAAAAGAGGATATCCATTAGAGGAGCTCCCTTTTGTGGTTTATGCAACATTTCAAGCATCCTATGGAAAAATGGTGGAACGGGTTTGAAACAGTAGGAAGACTCTTAAAGTGCTCATACTATGCTCATTGTTAGCTTCATAATCATATACAGAGAATATATCCGAATAGGTTAACATGGTTTAATTTTCAAAAAACACCATATATTTGTTGTACTGTACATTGCTGCAGCTCCTGTTTTCACCCTGTGTGTTGAGCTCTCTCTTTTAGCTACAGAGTGAGGCATCACACTTCTAGTCCGTCTTTGTTGGGAGCCGCACATGCGCAGTAGCTAGGTCAGCACCACAAGCTAGTCAGTTGCAGAGTATGAGTGTGTGGCACGCTTGCAGTAGGCGACCAATATAATATGTATTACAAAGTGACGCACGTTCGTCACGGAAGTAAAAGCTGGACTAAAATAGAGCAGTTTGGAGCAGTTAGAGAACAGTGGTTTCTGTTGGAGATGGTAACTCCCTTTGGGGTGGACTTTGGGCTTTTTCACTCTGTAAACCTATTACATGCACACACAAAAAAAATACACATACATATATATATATATATATATATATATACACATACACATATATATATATATATATATATATATATATATATATATATATATATATATATATATTGAATAACACAATAAAGGAAAGGGAAAAAGCTAAAAAGCATAATATAAGCACTTTAAGAAAATGGCTTTACGGCAATTGCGAAACGAAACATTCTGTATTATTCACCAGATGTTGTAGCTTATAAGTGAGACACATTAACGCCTTGGGTTTGTGTCATACTGTGATCCTCCTAACTTCTGAAGGTGTTTGTGTTCATCCACAAGGACAGGACCACGTGTCAAGGTCTCCTCAGACACATGCAAGGGCAAACTCCTGATGGCTCTATCACGGCACATTAACTAGTCTATGGCTGAGGGAGAGCTAGCATCCCTGCGAGCTGTATGTGCGCTAACCCCCTAGAGCATAGCGCGACCGCCGCTCACACGAGCTCCGAGAGCACGTTAGCGGGGTAAACAAGCGGCAAGCAATGCCATGTGATCAACATGTGTCAATTTATAGCCACTAACTCCCCCGTGGCCTCACGCCTCATACAAAGTTGTATGTCTTCCCCCTACCAACGTGTTCCTTCACATGCATAATATTCACTTTCACCTGCGGGTTATTAGGCCTTCCTTACAAAGTGACTTGTTTACTTGCTATTAGCCGTGAAAAGAGCTAAAGTGGTATCAGATGCTAAACATGAATTATTTGCTGCACACTGATCCCTGGAGGGATTCAAATAAAAGAGCAGGAAGTATATGAGGCCTGTGCTTGCTTCTAAAATACCAGGTAACAGTGAAATAGAATTTAGCTAACAGGCAGTTTCCAAGTTACTTCACAAGCTGACAGACTGATTCATTGGCAACCCGGAGAGCAGAGCCAGCCCAGAGGCCTGACTCTTACTAACACATTTCTAACAATCGCATAGCTGTAATAATTTGGTACAAATCAGTTATATCTCCCCACAGCGGCAGATGGAGGCTGGAACTCCACCATGCTAGCTCTCATGGTCTCTTAATCTCAAATAAGCCCCTGCTGTCCGCTCAGGTGAATCAGACTGTTCAGAGCAGGTGCACTCTCAGACTGCACATTCAAAGATTTACTCATATCCACAGTGGAGTTGCAGTTGGGCGGCTTTACCAAATACACAATCAGATAGGCTTTTTCCTTTCTATTTAGACATACACACTTTCCCAACTCTGGCCTATATAAAACCTTTATCCCCAATTTCGGGATTCACATTCACATTTCACATTTCCTGCCAGAACATGTTTGGTTGTGTAGCATGATATACAATAATAAAATGGTTTTGAGCATTAATACAAGTAAACATGTTCTATTAGAAACACTAAATACAAGTATGAACGTGAAAATTAGCATAATAAGTTGGATTGGGCAATCGAGAACCAATTCCTACTTGGAATCGTTTCAGAAATTACAATTCCAGTAGAATTGTTTCTTTTAGGGGTGTACGATTCAGAAAATTTCACAATTCAATTCCATATCGATTTTAGGCTCAAGATTTGATTCAAAAAAATGATTCTCAATTAAAAAAATGATTCACAGTATGTAAATGTAGTTTATTTTCCTATGTGACAGTATACACGCCATTACAAAATAGAAAAAAAAAAAAAAAAAAGTATGATCCGATTTTGAATCTGTAGAGCTTAAATCGCGATACGAATGTGAATCGATTTTTTTTGCACACCCCTAGTTTCTTCAATGGAATAGTTTGGAATAGTTTAGAGGATTAGGTTTCAAATCCGATCATCGCTTCCCAATTTAATATGCGATAGTTTTAGTTTCTGAAGCGACCAGGCACTTGTTGTGTTGCAGCCTTGGAGCACAGTAAGCAGCGCGCTGGTGTGGCTTTATTTTACAGGGAAAAGGCCTGTGAAATGGCAAACCCCCATTAAATCAACATAAAACTTTCCTCTTATTTGTGAAAATAGGCGTGTGACCCGTTTCAACTCCACCCCTCAGAGAATCGGAATCGAGAGTCGATAAGAACCGGAATCAAATGGAAGAATCGGAATCAGAATTTTTAAAAATCAAACGATGCCCAACCCGAATAGTAAGTCACATTTGCACCACTAAGGGACAATATGAACTAAAAGGATGAGTTTCACATTTTCACCTCACCTTTAGGTCCCATCTTGTAAAAGAGGCCCTGTATCAAACACTAAGTTTAACACCTTTAACTCAATCGTGATTATGTGTGCATACTGTATAATTCTACATTGATTGATGTTTAATCAAATTACCCTCGCAAATGGGAGGTGGGGTAGTATGCCTGTCGTACTGGAGAACCAGTTGTTTTCAACATTTAGACTAACTTGTTGTATGCTTTTTACCTCATGATTATTTGAAGGCAAAAGTGGAGAGAAAGGGACCCAGAGCACAATCTTGCCTTGGGGCCCCTGGTGTGTTGATTCATCCTTTCCCGCGCCTCCTTATCCCTTGTATTAACAAACAGTATTTATCTAATAAAATAATAATGACATCTGATCACACATTGCATTTACACCTGATGTTTATAAGCATTCTTATTATCTCGATCCTGCCCATACTGGGACTAGATCTCACTGTGCTAAGCATGTCGGCGGGACGTCCTGCAGATGGCCCTCCTACTGACTGGTAGCGTTCTGCTTGCATTTGCACCTTGCATTACGTTTGTATCTCATCCAGATAAGATATTCAGAATACCATGTGGTCCCTTTATACAAGATGATTGTTAGAGAGAAAACAAATCCCACAGAGACCAAACTAAGCATTAAAAATCACAAACCGTTTCATTGCCAAGTAGATTTGGACATACAAGGAATAGCTCTTGGTGTTTTGATGCATAGCCATACAGTGTAAAAGCCAAGAATAATAGAAAATAAAAACTATACAATTTAAAATATGAACAAATAGAAAGAAATACATACAAATATGTTTTAAAGTGGAAGAGCTGTATGGTTTTGTGCAGGAAGGTGCAACATATTGACCAGGGTATGTGCAAAAGTTCACAATGAAGTACAAGAATATGTACATGTGGGAAGATATTCCTCTGTTATTCATTGATTGTTCTCTATTTGTAAATACTGTTTGATATGTGCGATTATGTGTGTATAGATGTGTGAATGCACCGTCAGGATTGCTACTTCATTTTGTTGTACTGTCCAATAAAAATAAAGGAAATCAATTCTATTATTTAGTAGAGATGTGCATTAATGTAACGTAAAGCACACATCTCATAAAAAGGAAAAACCTTGCTCTTTTTATAGCAAACTATGATCTCCACATCATCACGTTACTTGAAAAAAAATTCCCCATCTATAACTCAAGTCAGAAAATCGCTACCTTAAAAGACCAAACTGAGAAGACATCCAGAGGAGTTTGGAGGAATGGCAGCAAGCCTGGAGGAGGTGTGGGAGGAGACATCTTGTCTTTCTGAGGTCAGAGATGTGAGAACCTTCATTAAATAATGATTGGTTTAATGGACTAGGACTGTTCACTGTCCATGTCCATGCGTGTCCGTGCGCTTGCGAGACAGCTTGGCTTCCTCTCCTTGACTGTATACAGTCACTCCTTGTGTGTTCTCTGATGAACGGGGATATTAAGGAGCTTTTACCCTTCACACTCCATACACAACTAGCTGTCACTCCCATCATCATTTGGCTAATCACACACACACACACACACACACACACACACACACACACACACACACACACACACACACACACACACACACACACACACACACACACACACACACACACACACACACACACACACACACACACACACACACGGCTCAAAGTCACCCCCATCTCTCAGGGTGAGGCCGGCTGTGTGCCACCTTGATGAGCGAGAGTTTATGAAGACATCTGTCTGGTGTTTCATTAGAGCGGACTCTCCTGTCATGAGGATATTTAAGGCGCGCGGTCACGGCCAACGTCCGCTATTGTCGTCTCTCAGCGCAGCGCGACCATACGGGCGGGGGGTTAGATGGACAAAGACAGACAAAAGGTGACTAGAAACTGTAGGACGTGAGGACAATGGTTTAACTTTGTTTTGGAGAAAGCTAAGGAGAAATAACGAGGACATTTGTTTGTTTTTAACTCTCCAACTCATTGCAATCCCTGCTATCTATATGTAATAATCTTTATTTTTATCATTTGTCTCATTTAATCTTAGTGTCTCAGACAGATGAAGATCTGTTTTCAAGGAGAGACTTGAAAACCCACTTAGGGACCAAATAAAACCTAACTCCAGTTGTGAAAGTGACATTAAAGTGGCTGCACTGCTGCACTGATATTTGATCATTCTTATCTATTGGTTTGCCCGGTTTTCACAAGTCCTCCAACCTTATGGAAGTACAATAGTAAAGCCCTCTTAGGTATGGTTCTTGTTAGAGGAGAAAGACAACATAGAGATTTGCAATTTTGAGAAGTGTTTTCGCATGTGCAAACAAAGCAACGGCCTGTGTCAGAGACCAAAATGAACGTACTGAATGGAGAGCTAAATGTTAACAGAGCGGCGTTAGTGCATGAGAGTGAGAAAGTCAGTGAGAGAGGACTAACCGAGTGATAATGAGTTTGATTTGTGAATTCTTCAGTCCCATCAGCACCCCCCGCCCGAGTCGCACGTCACGCTTTTTTAGTAAACTGTAAACAAAAGCAAAGACACATTAAACATCAAGACACCCCGCTGATGAAGAGAGGCATCAGTCTCCCATCCTGTAATCTACTGGTAGTCAGGCCATTCATCAAAACGTCAGCAGCAGGCGAGTGGAAATGTTACACAGAGGCCTGCTCGGATATGGTTTGCAGTTTCTGAATACGTCAGTGTGTATACAAGTGCTACAGCGGCCCATCGTCCTGTGATTACCAGCTCTGTGATTTGTACGCGTCGAAGGGCAAGTGAGCGTTAACCTATTCAATAACTTATTGACTGCATTCCTGGGCTAAATTAGATTTATATCCCATTAAGGACAGAAGAGCAGCATCACAGAGGGACTACTTGTCCTCGCCCCTATTCATCTCTCTCAGTTCTGCTTCACATATCAAATATCAATCAATCTCAAAAGGCATCTGTGATTTATAAGAACTGATGTCTGCTAGTCTGGCTCTGTCCAAACAAAATCTCCCTAACTGCATCTCTAAAGCACACTGATTAACACGTTATGTGAATTGTTTGTTCAATCCGTACAAAAACCAACTGAGGTAAGGACAGAGGCAGGCGAGCTGTTCCCTCTCATTAGCATACAGACAGAGTGGTATCAATATCTTTTCATCTAACAATGTGCAATAAAGCAACGTTTATGTATTTACATTTTTATGTATGCTCATTTTATGTATGCACATAAAATAAGCATACATAAAAATGTAAATACATAAACTGAACAATACAACTAATTGACAGCGTGCTGATTTAGACATTTAGATAAAGAGAAAATGTCTCAACTTGTTTGGACAATCTTCAGACACCTTAGCTGGCCACAAATTCTTATTTACATACAGCCAACTTTATTGATCGTGTGATTGTTTTCTGGCCTTTATTTTGGAAAAATCGGCATTTTCACAAGCAGCAGGTCAGACCTCTGACAGTTCACAGTGTTCACAGAATTTAATTAGCCCTTCAGGCATTAAATACATCTAAATTAAAACAAAGACTTTTGAAGTCATAACTGATTAGATATACATGAAATGATGATCTATTTATAGCTCCATGGTGCCTACGGTCATGTTTTTGTGTCACCACATATGGAGACACAATATATTATTGTTACACCTCTGCTGCAGGGCAATGATGTCAATTAACTTAAGTATTTGAAAAGATGGTGACCCTTTAAATTAGTTGTATGAGAAAGAAAAACACAGGATATGATAAACAGTGGGAGAGAAAAATCCATTTCACTCTTTTGAAGCAAAGTGATGTGCAGGCCCTTTGATCATCTGGCCTGCACACGCACATTTAAGACTGTATCCATTAGGTATGTGTGTGAGTTTGTGTGTGTGCGTGCGTGCATGCATGCACGTGTGTGTGTGTTGTGCAACAATTAGAGTCTTGCTTAGCGGCAGCTGAGGCCATCAAAGTCCACATGGACTCACAAACAGAGACACACAGTCTTACACTTACTTATTCAATGAAACCAAGTCATTATTGTTAAATGTGGTAGCCTTGCTCCTGTGTTCTGTTTACATTTAATCATAATTGTATTTCATTCGGTTTCAGAACTTTCAGAACAAAATCTTTTAAAATACTGAAATAGGTCAGTGGGCACTTCAGTAGTAGTATTTAATGAGGACTTCCTGTTGTCATCATGTTCAGCTACTGTATGAACACACTGGTTTAATGAAAGAAAGATTTTGGTATGTGCTAAGAGTTTTTATTTTATGTCTTTTCTATATGTATTGCAAATACACTATAGGTTGGATTGTGTCTGGAATTAAAATGCTCTGTATCTTTAAAATACTGCAGAAATGTTTACTTGGGGTTTTGGGGGGGGGCTAAATCAAGGGCAGAATTTGGAGCTGTTCCTCCCAAAGTTGTTAAAAGTGTTAAATAGCTTTGAATCTCAGTAGCCATTAGGTTAGCTCGGACAGACAGACAGACAGAAAATGATAAATCCATAGCGCAATACAGAAACATTGACATAGTCATGGCTAGTTGACCTTGTTTGTTCATGGCCAAATTGATCTGACCTGAACTTAAGTATCACCCCATCATTAAAACTTTGTTTTTAGAAATCCATGCATGTAATAGTGAAAAGGAAAGTGTTGAATGTCTGAGGTGTGTGCTGAATGTCAAAAGGTTTAGAAGAGCCATGCCAGCAGCTCTGAGAGGGAGCAACTGTGCATTCACAAATTACAAGCACACTCACAAATTACAATGAAGAACATGCTTAGCAGGTATAATCTTCACAATGTTCACCATCTTAGTTGGGCTACCATTTGCTTAGTCCAGCTGAGGCTGATGGAAAGCTTTGCAGGTATTTGGTCATAAACCAACATATTAAAATGTTGTCCTGCTGGTGGCGCTAGAGTAAAGGAGAATCCCCAAAGTGATTACAATTCATCCTGAGGAGGATAAGAATGTCTTGTTCAAATTTCATAGCAATCCATCCATTACTTGTAGAAATATTTCACTCAAAGCCACAAATGTCAACATTATGATGGCACTAGAGGTAAAGTTAGCGGATCAACAGTCAGACTAGTGATAGACCGATTATATCGGCCGGCCGATATATCGGTATGATATTTGTGTTTTTACATGTATTAACATTGGCCAATAGGCAGCTGTAGCATTCGCCAATAGTTTTCTCCCGGCAGGTGTCCACAGGCAGCTCTGTGTAGCTGGAGACGCTGCAGTTCATGTGCAGACCATGCACTGCCCCTCCACCACTAGCACCACGGTCTTAAATTAAAGTCTTAAATTACAAATCAAGCACTATATTTCAATGGCTACTTTTCAGGTTTATTGTTTTCTTAAATTATTTAAGTGTGTTGACAAAGGACATTTTGTAATGACCTGATTATATCTGTCTATGTAAGCAATGCATCATCAATGCTGTGTTTAACCATATTCAGTGCACCCATCCATATGATGCACATCGCACACACATCATTTGGGGGATATGGATGGAAGATGATTGCAGAAGTGACACTGATCTATGTTTTTTTTAATTATTTTTAAAGAAATGGCAGAGCAGATTTCAAAAAACAAATCCAGTGTGGCAGGGTTTAAATTTTTATTATGTAAATTTAGGGAGCAAAAGCAGTATTGGCTCAAGAAAAATCGGCAGCCCGTATCGGTCATCGGCTAAGGTTGATGAAAAGAAAAGTGATATCTGCACTGGCACTAAAATATCCATATTGGTCAATCCCTACAACAGACACAGTAGGATTCATCCTCTGGGCACCATGAATGTCTGCACAAAATGTCATGGCAATCCATTCAATCAGTTTTCAAACAGAGTTTGAACTTTCAAAAAATTAAATTTGACCTTTCAAATCTTTATGAATGGTGATTGATTTTACCTCACACACTGCATTGATCCTTTCACATCATACAAACTGCAGCGTCTGCTGAGCCTGGAGCAGCAGAACCACTGTAACACTCTGAGGAATTGTTTTGGGTTTCTATACTCTATTCAATTATTCCGCCTTATATAATGGATTCAGCTGAGCCATTTATTCACACCACTGAATTTGGCTTCCTGCCATTCTAGTAGTCAACTCTGATACCGGCAGAACTTCTCATCAAGCCTCTCTCTCTCTCTCTCTCTCTCTCTCTCTCTCTCTCTCTGCAGATAGCTTGTCGCCTCCTGTCAATGTGACCATCAAAGCAGTGAAAGCAAACTCTGCTGTGGTGACATGGGACATCCCAGAGGGAGATCCCGTTATTGGCTTCGCCATCACTCAGCAGGTGAGCAGCGTACATACAGTACAAACACAACTCACACATATATGTAAATGTACCAACAAGGCGGATAAACTAAGCAAACACACACACTAATTGAATTAATCACTGGTTGTTTGCTGCCATGTGCAGTTCTCTTCACCGTGTCAAACACTTGCTTGGAGTCAGCGTGCATTATGGGAATTATCACAGGATTCTGGATCCTGTCGGACTGCCTGTCTGCTCTTTGACGACAGGAGTTACTGACAGCTCTGTGACGTGATAAAACGTGATATTATTTGCTGCCAGCGTGCTCACACAAACACACATCACTCAGGTTCACACACCTGTGAACCTAGACAGCTGCAGGTCACAGTGGTACAGGTGTGTGTGTGTGTGTGTGTGTGTGTGTGTGTGTGTGTGTGTGTGTGTGTGTGTGTGTGCATGTGTGCATGTGTGTGCATGTGTGTGCATGTGTGTGCAGAAGAAGTAGAAATGCTGTAGATGTGAACTGTGATCTTCTGAAGGTACAGACAACACATGGCATTACTGTATGTCATTTCCAAAAACCAACTAAAGTAGCAGCAGAAACATGCATCAGCCTATACTGTGATTGGTGCGACAGGAACCTTCCGGTAGCTGTTGCAATATTCACATGCTTTCTGTCTGTATTATCACAGCATTAGAATGTTAGGGAAATACGCTTATTCCCTTTTCGAGTTAGTGGGCATTCGTACCAAGAAAAGTGATCCGGTGTTTTTCAGCAGAGTGCTGCGTGGTGTTGTGTTCTTAAACCCCCCAGCAAAGTAAGCTTTATTTTTCACAAATACTGTTTTCTGTCAGAAAAGACTGACAATCTGACAAGCTTATATACTTAAAACTTACTTGTCATGTTTTCTGTTTACTGTAAGGGATTCTCACAATGCCTCAAACCATAGATCAAAACTAGGGGTGAAAAAAATTAAAAAGAATAAAATAAAAATCGATTCTTAGATGCATCGTGATTCTCTCTAGAACAAGTCACTGCTTGAGTCTGATAAGTTACTAATCAATTATTAAAATTTTGAATTTTTTAAATGTGTTGATTTTTATTTAAAAGTCACTGTCTCCAGATATGTACAAATCAGAAAACAGAGTGACTGAAAAAAGGATGGGATAATGGACAACAACTTAGGCAACTTGAGTTTAGGCAAGAGTGCAGAAGAAAAAAAAAAACACACAAAAAAATGGCCAAAAGGACAAAATAAGTTTTGTACATATATACATATAATCTAATAAGACATACATAAAATAATTAGGCAAAACACATGAAGGCTGTTCAGATACTTAAATCACATTACATGTGACCACCTCATGTTTCATGTTCTAAGAAGTCAGTTCTCCACCTTTAAACATGACTGAGCCTCTGACATGGAAGATTACTGTGAGAGATGTTTAAGGCTTAAGCATGGAATTAGTACAAAATAAAAACCTCTGTTGACTAAACATGTTATTAAAACTTGTGTCTAACAAATACTGTGTATGTCAAAATCCAACAAACTCAGATTAGTATATTTTTTTAAATCACGCATGACAATGTACATAAAAAAATTGTTGCGTCAAGGTGCATCGATAATCAGTTTAAAATCAAATTGCTGGCCTCTGAATCGTCAAAGATTCCCACCCCGACAAGTCTGATCGCAGGTTTCATGATTGGCCGCCGCAGCGTGAAGTGGAGTTGTTCTTCTCCAAAAGTTGAGGTGGTCCCAACTTTTCACCTCAGGCCCACTGCATTATTTTGAGTGTCTCCCCCTTAGGCAACCCCCGGCACAGCCTAAACACACTGCCCCCATTCAAAATTAATGGAAAGACCTGCATTTTTGCTGGACCGTAGGACGGCCGACAAAGGCAGTGTTAACGCAGCCTTAACAATGAGAAGGTCGACGCCGCTCTACAGCCAGGCGACATCAGCTCAACCTAGCATAAAGACCAAAGGTAGGGGGAAACAGCAATGCTGGCTCTGTTCAAAGGATTTAGAACCAACCTACCAGCACCAAAATCTCACTGAGCAGGTACATCTGGTTTGTTTAATCCATACTAAAACTGAGTTAACAGAGGCAGGCTTACAGAGTATGAGAGTGGCATTGACTCTCGATAAGAAAGCAGATGAGCGCATTTCCTAAAATGTTGAACTAACGTTCAACAGTGAGGTGTTTATGTCAAACGGTCTTAATACAACAGCAGCTTTGCTCTCATTGTCAAAATGCTCTAGTTAAGTGTAACTTTCTTCAACAAGGACTTCTCTCTGCCCTAATACAATACTTCGAAACATCTTTGCCACAATGTCACCAGAAGGCCTCTTGAGCAACCCTCCAGCTAAATTGTCATTCTTCTGCAATTTACAGCCTAATCATACATATACCTCTACTGTACATGGTGGGTGGTGCCCTTTTTGTTTTCACAAGCGCCCCTTAGTGAGTCTACACACCACTGTAGCATGACGACGGAACACAAAACATCTGTCTCACCATCCTCTCTTGTCATACTGTGCTCAAAACAGAAGAAAGACGTGCGCATGCTGCGATTCATCCAGGAAGTCAACACCACCACACGCTCCTGTGCATTATGGGACTTGGAGGAAGAGACAGACTACATTGTGCATGTCCAGTCCATCAGCATGTCTGGGACGAGCCCGCTGAGCGAACCTTTGCGCTTTCGAACGCCGAAGGAGGCCGAGACTCAGGCCTCGAAGAGTAAAGGTAAAGTGGCACCAAGACACACAATCACACACACACAAACACACACACACACACACACACACAAGAATGCTTGCTCAGTCATCCAACATATCCATACTTTAAGGGAAAAAACTGCACACAGTGAGTGCAGAGGAAACTTGGCCTTTGACAATATCTTGACTGATTTAGTCTCAAAACCAATAAAAATCAATAGACACGCAAAGCGTGAAATTCATTTTTACAACAGAGTGCTCCTGAAGCTTTCTGCCGCTGACCACAACTCGAAATTAAAAATGCGGAGGAGGGGTCCATACTTCATTGTGTATTGATGTGCCTCTGCGGGCCTTACCCTGAATGCACCCAGCACGAGAGCACAGTAAACCAAAATCAAGAGTGGCATCCATCAGACACAAAGAGGAAGCAGGCAGACCTAAGAGGGATGCTGAATCGATGTGCTTTTGGCTGATACCCTGCTCTATCTATTCCTACTCTCATTCCCACTCATCTCTCATGTGAGCTAAACTTCGATACTTCCCAGGGTGTGGCGCCAGAAAGAGTCTGAACTTGTGTTATAGCGGCCAGTGGGCCGGCAGAAACATGTAGAATAAAAATGCAATCATTGCAGAGCACTGAAGACATGCTCTTCTCACCACTGAGGCCTGATTAGCACAGGCAGTGTTGTCTGTGTAGTGTTTCTGTGAGGGAAAGAACTTACAGAAATCAATAACTGCACAGCATCCAGATTTTTCTTTTCAGCTTTCCTCCTTTTGTGTACAAGCGTATACGTGTTTCCTCGACGTTGCAGATATGATTCTCTCTCCTGCGGTTTTCAAATGCCGTGAAGCCAGAACCGTGGCTCCAACTCATGCACAACGTACAGAAATAAACAGAAGTGCCTCTTAACCACAAACCCACACTCAGACAACAAATGAGACATATAACAGTATAATATACGTAAGTTATATTGAGAGTGGTAAGTCAATTTGTATAAGGGGAAGTGTCAACAGGAAAATGACACACTCCTTAAAGAAAAGCTATAAAGTTAGACATTCACATTCTTTCAGAGAAACACGAAAGCTACTGCCAGCAGCCAGCTAACTTAGCTAAGTATAAAGCTTGAAAACAATGGAAACTGCTAGCCCGGCTCTGTCTGTAGGTTACAAAATCCACCTACCACCTCTGAAGCTCACTCATTAACAAATTGTATCTTGTTTGTTTAATCCATACAAAAACCGGAGTGTAAAAAAACACTAATTCCACATTTTACTGGGGTGTTAGTCTTCATTGGCTGGAACAAGAAAAATTGTAGTTTTTACACTCATTATGCTAAGCTACCATAAATTAGCCGGCTGGCCAGTAACTTCTTATACAAGCATGAGAGCAGTATGGGGGGCAACCTTCCAGTTCTTTAAATGAGGTTGTTAATTCAAATGTAGTTGATGCCTGTACCACACACGCACACACACATACGCACGCACGCATGCATGCACGTTATTTGTTTGTAAGGACTTACATAGATTGGCCCCTTTATATATTGCTGATCTCCTTACCCTACATTACTCCTCCAGGAACCTAAGATATTCTTATCAGTTCCTTATAGCTATTCCACAGTCTCAGATGAAAACAAATGTGATCGTGCCTTGTCCGTTGTGGAGAAACGTCCCATTCAAATTAAATCCTCCTCTATTGCCGAGATCTTTAAGTCTCGTCTTAAAACACATTTTTATTATTTGGCATATGATTTAGTTTGGGGACATTTGTATAGAAGTGTACTGTTGGTCTGATGTTCATTGTGTCTATATTTTTATTGTCTTGCTTTGTTTTTATAACATAATATAACTTTGTACAGCACTTTGATAAGCCTAGGTTGGTTTTAAATGTGCTATATAAATAAATTGACTTCACACACACACACACACACACACACACACACACACACACACACACACACACACACACACACACACACACACACACACACACACACACACACACACACACACACACACACACACACACACACACACACACACACACACACACACACACACACACACACACACAGTAAAGTCCCTACCCGCTGCAAAGCGAAAGAGATTTCTCCGCTCTTCCACACATTTCCCACCATGACAACACGTTTCACAAAGCAAGTCTCCACAGAGAGCAGGTCTGTGATTCATCACCCTTCACTCTTACACACAAACACAAACACAACTTCACAGTTTAGCTCAACGCCACACATCTTCCTCCGTCTCATACCGTCTGCTCAAGGATGTCAGTTTAATTAGCTTAGCTACATTGGAACAATGAAACCTTTTGATGACAGATGAGCAGATGTTGAGACAAGCAAGACAGTGATTTGTTTATCTACCAGGACATGTCGGGCTTTCTTACTAAAGTACTTTATTGTACATAACTTGCCGTTTTTTTCCAACTAGGTAGACAAATAACAGATAGGCTACTGCACAGGTGATCACTTATCATTTTTACTACTCCACCATTCTTAAGGTAACAAAAGTGTTTAACGGTTATTGGAAATGACTGCTACATGAAGAGGGAAAACAAAGCTAGTCTTTTATGTCCGATAATTGCACCATGTAGAGAGTGGGGAGAGACAGTCTCTTAGTACAGCCGTTACCATTGTCCCCGATATAACAGGCAAATTTCCTAGAAGAAAAGGGAGGTTTTCACCATCCTCGCTTGACTGCTCAGCACTTCTGTTCTGCCAAATCATGCTGATATCGGTGTAAAGAGCTAAATGGGAGTCTGAAATGCTAGACTATTCCATTTTTCATCTAATTTCCCCTTTCACAATGGGTTCAAGCTACAAGAGATCAAAAGAAGTGTGTGGGGACAGCGCAACCTGTGCACAAAGCAGGAGGAAGAGACAATGCACCAGAGAGAGAAAGGGGGGGGGGGGGGGGGGGGGGGGGGGGAACAATAGTGACTGACAGAGAGGATGAAAAGGATAAAAGTCTTAATAGATGCTGTGGTACAGAAATTTGAGAAATCCTGTCAGTGAGTAACAGACAATTAAAGCCTAATATGTGTGCATTTGCATAGGGCTGCACGATATTAGGAAAATATTCATTTGCGATTATTTTGACTGATTGACTTGCAATATGATTCACGATATTGGAGGGACTGATCATTTACCTTATTTTATTTTTATTGAAAAATATATTAAAATAACAAAAGTGTGTGTGTGTGTGTGTGTGTGTGTGTGTGTGTGTGTGTGTGTGTGTGTGTGTGTGTGTGTGTGTGTGTGTGTGTGTGTGTGTGTGTGTGTGTGTGTGTGTGTGTGTGTGTGTGTGTGTATATATATAAATATATATATATATATATCTCTCTCTCTCATTGGGCGCCCGGATAGCTCAGTTGGTAGAGCGGATGCTCATATATAGAGGTTTACTCCTCGATGCAGCGGACCGGGGTTCGACTCCGACCTGCGGCCCTTTGCTGCATGTCATTCCCCCTCTCTCTCCGCTTTCATGTCTTCTGCTGTCCCATCAAAGTAAAGGATGAAAATGTCCAAAAAATATATATATTTTTTTAAATGATTGAAGTGTGATTTTTTGCGACGATCTATACCAAACAAAGATTTTTTTCTTTAGTCTGTAGGATACGATTCGTAGGCCGGGACATCTCTGCAGCACCACAATACTTTATTTTAGAATGGTTTGACACATATTTGGCTTTTAACACAATATTGCGCCCCTCTGCGATTTGGATATTGCACTGGTCCATGTTGCGATTACAATTAAATTGCGATTAATTGTGCAGCCCTACTTTGTACTATGTACTCTCTCTCCGGACAAGTTACTCAAACCATAAACACACAAACATGGAAAATTAAGGGTAGTGGGGATTCTCAGCTGATTACCACAGCAATGCCACGTGAAACTGTGTGACATCACCTTCAATGTGACACTCGCTGGATCCTTTCATCTGCAACGATGTCTGCACTTTGTCAATTGTAAAGCACTGGTGTACGTATTGTACGCCGTAGTTTTGCAGGCTGCCATTTACTAAACTGTGAATACAAAAAATGGCTTTTTTAAAAATGGCTGATTTTATGCAGAATGTCTCATGTTCCACAAGTGATGATTCTCTCTGATCAGTGGTCTGCAGTGTTTTACCTCCACCTTCTAGTACCAGCTCAGCTTGCTCGGAACATCGACCAAGGTGGTACCAAAAATGTACTATCCACAACTTTTGGTAATGGAAAAGCAAAAAAGAGCGAGTTGAGTTGAGTAGAGCCGTGCCATGCAGTGGAGATGCAGCGTTAGTCTGCTCTTGTCTGAAGTTACTCCCTTAAAACTTAAAAGTAATTTGAACTTTAAAACTGTTTATTCATAAAACCTTGTTGAGCGAATGGTCAGCGTGCATCAGAGACGTTGCAGCTGACCAGTTAGCCCCAGAGAAGCCGGTTGGCAACCGTGTCAGGCGCCCTGGGATGTTGGGCTTTGATTAGTTAATACTGGGCAACAGAGGCCAATCGATCAGCGGAATTGCTTGTTGCTAAAAGCTGCTGGAGCATGGGGTTCCTGCCACACGGGGCCCTTCAAATGTCACCCGCTGCATCTAATGAAAGGATAGGAGCGCTCTCTACGCTACGCTGAACTTCAGATCAAGCCTCTGACTTCCACAACACTCAAAACACAAGAGGTTACCACAGTGTGTTGCTTTGTTCGATAGAAACCTTCAGGCATCGACAGCTGCAAGAAATGAGATAACACTGCCTTATCGCTTTGATATTTCTTGTGATGGTCATACTTTTAAATATGATGATGGAATTTAATTGAGGCGAGGGAAAATTGATCCTGAGTGCCGCGATTAACTTTTTTCAATGCTTTGTCCCTCCATCGCGCTAGTACGAAAGATCCCCAGTGGCCTAGATGAAGCCTTAACTGTGCTCTTCGTGTTCGGCCTCTCTGTGATCTTCTGACTTCATCGGGGGGCTCACAGAATCAGTCATGTTAGTGATCACACAAAATGCATCTCTATAGCTGCACCTGCAAGTGTCTGGCTGTGTGACGCTTGCCTGTTTATGGAGTCAGTCTTTTGAAAATCATCACTTAATTTACTGCTGCCTTAAACCCCCTGTGCTTCAATTCCCTGCCATTTACTTTGCTGCACAATTTAAGACATAATGGCGACGCCAGGAGAAGCTGACAAGTGGCAGTATTCCTTATGGATGTAAAGAGTCTAGATTGAGATCAGAATGAGTAAAAGCCCTTGATTCACAGAACATTCAGTGAATGAGACGGCTGTGAAATGGTGACACCGACCCTGAAAAACAGTGTTTGAGGAAGTTTCAGATCTCTAGAGTAAGAATGTAGACCTTGAACTGCAACGATCTCGAATAAAAGAGTATGTCAATGAAACCCTAGGTGGATACAATGACTGAACAGCATAGTACATGTGCACTGAGAACTCAGAAAGAGGAATGCTATCCTCTCAGCAACAGCAGAATAAGATGATTTAAATCCATATCGATGGAGGTAAGGTGCCCTACCGGGGTGCCGCCAAAACACAGCGAGAATTGGGAAACAAAAAGAAAGTGAATTCTCCATTGTCTCTGCAAATGCAGTAACTCAAAAACGGTTGAAATTTAAAGAACTGATTACATTATGACGACAAGCAAGTTGTTAAGCGTAGCCCCTACAACACTGAACACAATCAAAGTTAAAGAAGTGTGCTGTTTGCAGATATCCAAGACACACAGTACTTATGGATGTGTGATCACATATTTAGCAGGTGCAGTGACTAAGTTAATGATCCAACTAACAAATATGATCATGAAGTAGTTTGTGAGCCTGTCTGTAAAACAGTTAACAGCATTAAAGCATATTATTTAAGTTTGCAGAGATAGTAATGTCCCAGTGTGCAGACTGGGTCATTGGAGGAGGACTGAATCTTAGATTTCCTCCCCTACATTAGTAATGCTCCCCTTGACTTAAACATACAACACCCTCCCCCCATCATTTAGAAATATACACACGGCCACACAGTTCTAGTGGGTCATAAGTGATGATTGAGAGGGATTGTTATTGAATTGGTCAATAACTTCAGACACTTGATATTATACCTTTCATGGAAATAATTGTTTTACAATGGCCACCAGTGTGTATATAAGAGGTGGAATTAGAAATTGTCAAATGTATGACAATGTATGCTGTGTTTCTAAAAAATTATCATATTGGCCCTCTTAGCAAGTAAGTCTCAGGGGAAGGCTGAAATAAAATCAAAATGTGTGGTGAGATAAAGTTCAATTGAGAGACACACACACACAGACACACACAC
>NC_045752.1:14371390-14375005 GCF_008692095.1 Etheostoma spectabile | reverse complement strand
GTGGTACAGTCCCTTAATTGCTCTAGGAGTAAGAAATGGATTTCAGAAGTTGTTCACCATTTGATATCTGAATGTTATATCCGCCGTGTCAAAAACTATGAAGTTATTCACATTCCAAACCTCGTCTCCGATCACAGCACCCTGATCTGTCAACCGTTTCACCTCAGAGGAGATGGTTGATGCAAAGTAGTTGCACAGGATGTGTGCTCATTCTGTGATCGAGCAACCTTGCAACTCGTGTTACACAGTTTGCCTCCAAGCTCAGCGTGATCGAAGTGTCATCTCAGTGAAAATCCTGATCGTATAGGAAACTATTTTGCTGATATGTTGAATAATGGTGCAGTTCAGAGCCAATTAGCTCCTCGGCTTCCAAACACCTAAACACTTTAACCACTACCACATCAATGCAGAGTAGCCTAAGCCTATACAAGCTGCGATGATGGAGACGTTACAACAGGCCAGTGTGGGGTTGTTATCCAAACTTAAGGTCAAGGCCATCTGAGACAGACAACGGCAACATGTTATGTTATAATGTTGGCAACATCAAGAGACAATTTGACCACCTTTTATGTCAATATCTCCAGGTCAATACAGTGTCGACTTACTTTTGTTTTATTAGAAGAGAAAAGAAGCGCCGTTTCAACGCGGTCTTCCATGCGATCGTGGGCCTTTTAGAAGTTTCTTCATCCAGCCTGGAACTACAGTGTCTTTGTACAATAAATCCATATGGATGAATGCATTCATCCCGTTACGTAATCTCCTATAACCTTATATCTCCGCATCGCTGTAAGCTAGCGTCGTTCTGTCTGTTCAGCCTGAAGGCTGACATCCGGAGGGCGTCTGTTTGATCGTAGCAACCTTCCAGATGCATTGGTATCCGACCTAGAACTTCACCGTCTTTTTAAAAACTTTCCACAATAATTCCAGAACGATACATCCACAACTGAACGATTATGATTTAGTCATCTTTATCTGACAGTAAAGGTCAGACTTCCTGAATTTACCAGGCTGAGAGTGTGTCACCAATCACGGGCTGTCGTTCTGATAATCTTCTTCTTCTTTGGCGTTTTACGGCAGCGGCAATCGCAAAGACTTACTGCAACCTATGGCTGCAACATCTTCTCTATCCCAAACTTGAAACAAATGAGCTGAAATAATGATGTAACAGCATACATGAGATAAATAATGCATAGATTTTCATTTGCGCATTTGTATAGTAGTGTAAGGCCCGGGGCATATTGAGCATGGGTGAATAGGTTTTCTTGGGTTTACATATTTTATGTGACTTTTTTTATGTGTAGACTAATTGAATTGACACAAACTGCAGTTATGAAACAGTCTGTCGTCGTACTATGCGACTTGTTGACAGGGATAGAGTCAGGAGAAAGGCAGCTCCCTCAGCCAATACATAACCCTCACCTGATATAAGAAGCAGCGCTGTGTGTGTGTGTGTGTGTGTGTGTGTGTGTGTGTGTGTGTGTGTGTGTGTGTGTGTGTGTGTGTGTGAGATTTGGCCTACTGATGTCTCACAGCAAATCCATTGGTGATGGCACAACTAACATTTTGGATAAAAGCGCGTGGACTTTTCTGTTTTTTTAGTTGTGTTAGTTACACTGTTTATTTCTTTTCCCCCTGACTCCCAAGACATGGGAGAACAGTTTTCAAAAGCTTAAGTCCAATCCATTATTGTTCTCTGTGTGATTTCGATACATTGCTGTGAGATTAAAATTCTGTTCAGTTTTTTCTTTTGTCTTCATAGTCATATAACAATTCATACATTCATTTGACGTCCCTGCAGCGCTCATATCCTGACAGCCCAGGTTGTCCTGAAAAAGAAAGGATGTCCATAACTTGTGCATAACAGGGTTAAGGTCAACAAGCATTATAACATTAGGGAAACTAGGCAAACCAAATGTTTCGTTTATCATACATAATTGTACATTTTAGTCAATCATAACCCACTTCCACTGATAGTCCTTTAAATATGTTGACCTTTGACTCCTTCAGACGAAGTGACGATGGAAGAAGTGGGCCAGTCCACCCAGCTGAGGGCGGGGGAGCTCATCATCATCGTGGTGGTACTTATCATGTGGGCAGGTGAGGACAAAACTGTTCATTAAAGCAGGATCACACAGCTTCACACACAACTTATCAAAACAACAGAAAACGTATAAAAGCAGGAGCATTCGTTTGGGTTTAACCAGTCGGCTGATCATGAAGACGCTCTGCCTCTCCTCCCAGGTGTGATCGCTCTCTTCTGTCGCCAGTACGACATCATCAAAGACAACGAGCCCAACAACAACAAGGACAAAGCCAAAAACTCCTCCGAGTGCAGCACTCCTGAACATCCGACAGGGGGGCTGTTGCGCAGTAAGGTATAACCCACCCCCACCTCCTCCTCCCCACCCCCTCCGGGTGCCTTCCCCACAGCGGCGCCGGGCAGGTGAATGGTCCCTGGCCACTTTTAGACTTTTTCCACTGACATGCACAATCATAGTATCATCTGAAACTCAGCTTCAGCTTCAAGCTGAACACTGCTTTAACATGCCCCCATTGTGTGCATGACTGCAACCTTCAAATAAACAAAAAATACACACTAGTCATGGCTTCTAATAAGTTCTTTTTTTTGACAAACGCACAGAACCTTATACCATATCCATTTCCTGCCCTCAAAGCAGTGCAGAACACAAGGCAAAATAAATTGTTATCCCTTTAACTCGCTTGCTTTAGAACATGAGTGCAGAGGCATCCTCATGCTCATTGAAGACGCTTATTGTATGAGTCCCGTGGGTCCTGCAACCTTCTCATACCTGTCATCTTCCTCTTTTCTCCCTCAGTTCCCCAAGAACAACAACAACAACAATAGAATGCCATCTGTCAACATCATTGAGGTGTGACTGCCAGAACATCTTCTCTTTATCTAAAAGACTTTGTGTTCTCACAAGCAAGAAGGCCCCTTGTATAGGCCCATCTGCTCGTCAGGATGAGGGTACGACTGTGGGCCCCCTCGGCAGCGCTTACTCTCCTTTGGCACGGGGCCTGCCGCCGAAGCGAAGCTGCAGGACTCTGGGGGTCAGGCACGGCCTGGCCGGAGCTGGTCTGAGGGCAGAGTCTGCAGCAGAGTGACTGCGGCGAGAGTTCAGAGGCTGCTCCGTGCTCAAGAACTACTGGACCATGTGGCAGCAGAGATTAGGGCCAATTGGCTCCGGTGGTGGAAAAAAAAAACAACCCCAGGGACCAAAGCTGATGAACTTTTCATTTTCTCTCTCTGTCACCTCTTTCTTCTCACCGTCTTTCAGTGCACTATAAACAACCACAAAACTTGACATTTCCAATTACCGGGTGGCTCTAAGATGCATCCACTTTGTCGAAATCGTCTCCTGTACTTTAATCTCCCACACCTTATTTTCTTCATAATGTTTTATACGCTCTCTGAATTGAAGGTAGACACTGTAGATCATTCATGTGTATTATTGCAGTTTTACTTATTTTACTTTTAAAAAGCTGCCAGCAGTCCTGTTATCCTTCTTTTTTTTTTTAGATCCTCCCTCAGGCAAGGAAACTCCTGTGGGAAATGTTTACATTCTGGCAATCTCATTCCTCTCTTCTGTCCCC
>NC_045752.1:14370738-14371380 GCF_008692095.1 Etheostoma spectabile | reverse complement strand
CTCAGGGAATCCAGACTCCACCTGGCAAATTTAGGAGCCATTTCTTAGATGTACTGTGATGACGTGCCATTGCAGCTTTAGAGGGATGACTCGGCTCACCACTGGAACTGAATAACCCAATTTGTCAGAAAAAGCAAAAGTAATTCGGTAATATTGAACGGCATCTCTGATCACATGTACACAGTGAAGTATGTCACCAGGCCAGCTGTGGTATCCTTTTGGTCACATTTATGTTTGTCCACTAATTTCTTTTATGCTTCTATTATAGATTTCTGAAATGTTACTTTCCACAACCAGGATGAGCCCTTTAGTATTCCCTTGTGTCTTTCTGTTTGAGGGTGATGAATTTCAAAGCATAATGGAGCACATTCATCTAATTAAGGGACTGGACTCTCTGGATGTCTATGGAGAAGTGGCTTTTGCGGAGACACTGAAGAGATCCCTTATATCAGCAATAAGCACGGAAGCAAGGACTCAAACTCTGTAGCCTGTTCGTCCAAAACTTGACCTCCCGGCATGCAACGTTCAGACAGACAAACAAACTGCACATTGAATATTGAGGGAATTAATCCCTCTCCTGAACTTTCAGAGAAAAGTCTTTCAGCGCTGTTGTAAAAACTTAAGTTTCTGATTAAGAGCATG
>NC_045752.1:14369605-14370728 GCF_008692095.1 Etheostoma spectabile | reverse complement strand
AAAAAAAAAAAAAAAAAAAACTTTTTATGGGCCCAACATTCAACCCAGAGACTTCTTTATGACATCCTGAACCGATGTCACCAAGACAGAAGGGCTTCTATCAAGACTTTTTCACAAATCAGAGTGAACATTTGCGTTGAGACTCCATGTTGAGGAGACTTAAGAATAACGATAAGGGATTAACTGTTGCCGCACGGCACTGTGCATTGTATACCGTACAAGGGAACTTGTCTGAAGAAAGCAAATAGTGTTTGAGGGCTGATTCAAACTCAGTAGTTCTGCCTTAAAAATAATTGTATCTTATGATTTATCTAATAAGATGGAAAAGCCCTGTATCTCACATTTGAGCCATATTCATTAGCTTTCACGTAATATGTAACTGTGTGTGTGTGCAAAGCAAAAGGAAACATTACAGATGACGTGTAAACCGAGCTTAGGAAAGGTTGAAAATCTGGTTGACATTGAATGTGTAAATACATTTTAGATTTTATTCTAGTTTGGTGGCGTCAGCTTAGAGAGCCTTGAAATATGACTAATGTGGAAATTGTATAGAATCCTAATGTAATAGGATACTGCTACTGGTGATTTCTTTTGTTAATACACTGTTGTTAAAGTCTTTTTCATAGCACTCCTCTACTGTTATGTATTTCTATTATATCATGTTATTGCGCTGTTTATGTGCAATAAGAAAAAAAAACTCTTTTTGATGAGGAACATGATGAAAAGCGCCGAATACTTTTAAATAATCATCCAAACATAAATAGTTGAGAGCCTTTTAGCGCCTGGAAATCCATCTCACAAACACGACAGGTCACAACACCCATAGCCTCGAGTGTGGTGGTAGTGAGAGGCAGAAAAGATGGTTAAGAGAGAGCAAGGAAGGATGAGGTTGAATGGAGTGGGTAGAATGATTACTAATGCAATGGCAGGCTTTTATCACTCCTTGGCTCCCTCTCCTTCCACTAAGAGTGAAAAAGCTCAAGATTGCGCTTCTTAAATGAGCTCTGATTCCCGTCAGATGCAAGAGCAGGTTTCAAGTACAGTCACAAAGTGGGGAAAGGGAAAAGGAATGCGGCCCGTCACTCTGATTAAGACAGATGTTAAGCTGTTACCAGGACAAACT
>NC_045752.1:14354042-14369588 GCF_008692095.1 Etheostoma spectabile | reverse complement strand
ACAACGTTCTGCTGCATTACCCGGTTATCAGCACTTCACTGAAAAATTCTGCAACTGAAGGTTGAATCTATTTTTCCCCAGGAACAATGCACCCGTAGCTGCTGGCTCTCCAATCGATAGGCATCCAGTAACAGGGCCAAGTCTTAGGTGTGCCGAAAATATATTTCTAAACCACATTCCCTGTGGGCATTTTTTAAATTTAATTTCCTCTTCTGTTGCTTAAATGACTGAAACTTCAGGCTGTAACAGAAGAGGTTTACTTTTAGACCTGTCGCAGAGGTTCAACTAGGAACCATTTTTCCTTATCCAAATCGAGGGTCTAGGGTAGAATGGTGTCTTATGCTGTAATGGCAAAATTGTGATATTGGGCTACATAAATAAAATTGACTTGACAACTGAATAAAAAAGTAAAAACTAAAAACTTAGTGGTTTAACTCCAAATGATGGTACACTGCTCTAAGTTGCCAGTGTAATTACTGTATTCCTTATTACCAATTGTCCAACTTCACTGTTAAATAGTTTGACATTTTGGGAAATATGTTCATGCACCTTCTTCCAGAGAGCAAGTAGAGAAGACTGATGCCACGGTCATATCTGTACAATCTGAAGCTACAGCCAGCAGCTGCATAGCCTAGTTTAGCATAGAAGGGAAACAAGGCTTCAGACATTAGTGGTATCAATTTTCCCATCCAACTAAATGTCTAAGTGTTCCTTTAAAGGGTTGCAGCTTCTGCATATGAGCAGTGTGAGTTAGCTCTCCTGCACAGAGATGATAATCCAGCAGCCTCGGCTTGATGGTCAACAGCTGTGGAATATAATTTGGTTTAACAACTACAGAGGTCTCGCACATGTTGGGTGAATTAGAGGGAGAGATCTGGGTATCTAATTAGAGTCCACACATTTCATACCTGGTGGTGTTAAGTGCAGTTTGCTCGGTCAGTCATAAATGGACCTTTACTGCCCAAACAAACTGGATACAGACACTATTTGTTTCTGGTTAAAACAGGTTCAATAATGCACCTGTCAACCACAGATCCTTAATCGCTTACATCTTATGGTGATGACTGTAAGAACTCCAACATTCCACTTGAGCCCTGTGGTGGCAAACCACTCTCCTAGCAACACACTGAGGATTTTTTTCAGTGATGTGTTCTCATGCTACTGTGTGTATGATACAATGCCTGAAAAACACATTATGCTTGGTAGCAGTAAAGAGACTCCTTTGCATCTTACACACACGTGTTTTGTATTAAACTACAAACATGCCTGGAATGCATCATTGTGATATTACAGGGAAGTTGGACTATGTCATTATAAGTTCTTTAAATATAGTAATGACATCCACAAAGAAGCATGGTTTAGAAAATGCACTGCTTTATTAGTGCTATCATGTTTACATTCTTTGAATAAAGTGTACAGGAGTCATTGCTTAACGAGGGCTAGCATGGTTTAACTATTATGCACAAGGTTACACAACTTCAGTTATGAAGAACATGGTGTATGCTTCAATAAAATGAAAAATATCTAATATTTTCAACCAAAGTCTGTCTGATCTTAATTGTGAACTCTGACATTAAGAAGTGACATTTAAACCTAAAAATGACTGTAATAACATTTCTGTACAAAAAAAAGGTCTAGTCAGTCAAATTCTAAAGAAAACTCAGAACCAAGGCACCAAACTGTCAGTTTTCTCCATCAAATAAAAGCACATAAAGCAATCATCTTACGGTTACTGGGGAGGGATGGAGATTTGCCTTGGAAGGACATTAATCCTTATGAAAAATTCACAGAACAATATGGTTTCAGGCAACATTTACTATTGAGTCAGCAGCTTGTGTAAGAAAACGTGCCTGAATTTGTAATGACTTTGAAATCAAAGACTTAAATAGCAAAACGCAACAAATCACTTGGATCTTAGCCAAGTCCCGAATCAGATTAGGTGCATCTGGTATACATTTACCAATTCAAGAGCAATTGTTGGGTCAAATAAAGGAAGTGGGATTTGCAGCTGTCTTTTTGTTTTGAGCAGTGCAGTGTATTGACAAAACTTAACAGAGCCAGAGAACTGTAAGGCATGTCAGATAACAGAAACAGTTTCTTCACTGCTGAGATTCTGCTCAAGACTCTAGAGGGGTAAAACATAGTTTGAAAAGGTGTAGAGGGGTGCTGCGGCTCTTTTGATGCACACATGCCCTGCAGTCTGCACAACACGTGTTAAAATGCCTTTACTGACCGCCACATACCTCTGCCTTCTGGATGGCTGGCCAGGGACAGGCTGCCCCACTATCTGTACAGACAGGAGTACTTTAACAGCTTGCATTATTTACTGAATGGGAGCCATGCTGATTAGTTCCCTGTATTTGGGCTCCACGGGGTCACTGCTGTCAGCCTGTACACAGCACTTGGATGGTGTAAAGTTGACTCTCCATTAAAGTTGACAAATATACAGCATTTTTCAAACTCTAATCAAACACTAGGCTTGACAGGTTGTACAAGGGTGAACAATACAACAGTACACTTAATATAATGTTATCCAATGGGCCTTCCAAATTTGTTGCATACCTAAATAAGCATTTTCAGATGCAGACGTGAGGCTATCATAGGTCCAAGAGGCAAGAACTCAACAGGAACAGATATGAAATGTGGCAATGCAGGCCTGGACTGTCTTAATCCTATCCAGAGTAAACATGAATAGAGAATACCATTGCACTCGGCAGCAAATACAACAAACAGCAAAACTACAAAACGTACACATTAAAACATGCAGAGTATCAAATACACTGACAAATTTAAGATGCTTGCTCATTTGCATAATTTCTATTAAATAAAAAAAACTTAAAACATGCATTAAATTTCCTATAAGGGGTCATGCATAGTCAAACAAAAATACAGAGCAGCACTTAAAGTAACAATAATAAACACCACATATTTAACAAGGAAAGAAGAACAGTACGAACATGAATATGAAGTGCCGTGGTACATGGTAAAACATTCAATTTAGCATGTGGAAGTTTCTTGAGGTTGCAACAACTCCTATTTTAGAAGAGCTGGCTCCTTTCAAATATTTTTGGGACCTTGGCAAAGCGCTTGTGTGTTTTATTACTCCTGGCATGCCATTCATGGAGGGTCATTTTTGGCATTTGATTTCCAAACCGTCTTTGGTAGTTCCTAAAAAATAAATAAATAAATAAATAAATAAGCTACAGATCTGTATTTTATGTTGGCTGAAACAGGCCTGCTTAAGGACTCTTTTAAATCCACACCTCTTCATAAATATGAAGAAAGCCAGTGAGAACGACGTACCTGCATGTGAGATCTGAGGGATGTTGCCATTGTCGGCCATCTGTGCCTGATGCCTGGTCGGCCACATGAGTCATCAGGGTCAGCAGCTCAGTCATGACATCTTCAGGAAAAACAATTATGCTTTTTTGTAGCCCCACTTGAAAATGAACATGACAGGTGGTGTATTGTGGTTCTCTGGTGTTTCTGGTAGTGCTCAGGGTCATACCTGGATTGGCGCCTCGATGCTCTTTCATGTGTCTGGTTACGGAATGGACATAGAGCCGTTTCTCACGCTCCCAGTCCACCTCCCTGTCAAAGATCACCGGCCTGAAAAAGACAAAATCTCTAAACAAAAATACTTAATATAATATGTTATTATTTTGGACCCGAATATTCGACCATGTAATTTTGGTATTTGAATAATCAGGGTCCCCCCCTCTTTAATACTGTAGAATAACCGGAACCTTAAAAGATGAATACCTTTGATGAAACACCCCTAACAGCACAGCATTTCCATTTCAGCTCTGTATAAGAGTAGCCCACAGCAAACAGCTCCACAAACTTCCAGCTTCATTAGATCAGGCTAGATGTGTTGGACATATCTAACAAATAATTAATTTTAATCCAAATTGCAGTAGCCTTCAATAGCCAATAACCTGTAATGTTATTGAATAAATAAATGTATAATTGTAAAACAGGTTACCCCAATTTCACCACAACTGACTTCAGTCTCACTGGTGTTATTTAAAATGATCTGCAGACCTCATCTATATGTTAACCATAGCTAGCATTAGTCAAGCTACTTAAAACTGATGCTCAGCTGGACAAATTGGATTCCTTTTTATTTAATATTCAAAATACATTTGAATGTATGTATGGGTTATCAGACCAAAAATAAACAAGAATTAATTCGCTGGTAAGGTTGGGTGAGTTTTGAATTTTCCAACCAGCCACCATAAGCCCACCACCCGGCAATTGCCATTTGTCCAGGTGTGTGTGTGTGTGTGTGTGTGTGTGTGTGTGTGTATATGTGTGTGTGTGTGTGTGTGTGTGTGTGTGTGTGTGTGTGTGTGTGTGTGTGTGTGTGTGTGTGTGTGTGTGTTTGTGTGTGTGTGTGTGTGTCATCAGACGACATGACAAAAGCATTTAGTTTTAACCTATTTTATACAGTCTATGGTTTTCACATACATTGCGAGAACAGGGTTTCTGCAGGTTTCACCAAGTCAAATTTAAGACTTTTTAAGACCATTATGAATGAAATTTAGGACCATCATAACATCACAAAAACATGTCAAATGTCAGCGTTCTGAAACATAGTCTAAAACAATTCCCCAATTTCCTCATTTGCATTATAGCACCGGTGTCTAGTCACTGTGTGAGGGTCACAGCACCTCCGCTCTTGTGTTGGCTCCAATCTAAGAGCGACACAGAGGCCGTTTATGGGAGTTGTGGAGCTGCTGTGTGGGTCTGGCATAGGCAGTGTGGAGGTAGTGCTGCGGCCAAGGTTGGAGCCAACAGATAATTGGCAGAACTGGTTGATGGCTGGCGTTTGCTGGAGAGCCTTCACAGCAGTTAAAGGTTTCTTACTTTTTGCATGAGACTCCGGTGGCCATACACACAACGTTCCCAGTTTAATGGCTTTTTTGCAAAAGAAGCAGTAGGCTTCAAATACGCTGTTAGGAACTGGCTTTAACCAAGCCCTATTTATTTTTTTTATTTTTTTGCTATAGCTAAACTTGCATTTCCCCATAGCATAGAATAAAATCCATTTTATGTCTGTGGTACAACCCAAAACAGACTTGCGCCAATAAACCGAAAGCTGATTAACTGCAATACAACTTGCATGTTGGTCTCATTTGTAGTTGTAATGGGCAAGATTTGCCACCACATTTATAAAAAATAAACATTCCAGTAGTTCACTAGTTTGGATTTTTTTTTTTTTACAATTAAAAAAAGTATATATTTGAATCTTGTAATCCCTATGGAACAGACAGGTAAAAATAATAAAGTATTATCAAGGACAAACACAGTGCCCTTCCACATTGTGTTTTCTATGGTCCTGCAGCTCTCCCTAGAGGTGGCAGAAGCTACTACAGTACCTTGGACTCCTGGCGCTGACACATTTGGCAGACGTGGAACTTCTGTTCTCATCTTGGCTCAGCTTGGTGGGGTTGCCAGTTTGCTCTGGCAGAGAAGTTGCTGCTGTTTTACTGCTAGAGGTGTGCTGACCAAGAGCTACCACAACCGATTTCACCTTGAAAACACAAGTTGCAGAATGCATACTACATATTGTACAAACTGAGCAAGTGACATACAAACATGACCACATGTGTGCAGTACAACATCATTGGAAACTCTGCTTACCTGAACTTGGAGTGGTAATGTGGTCTCATAAGAAGTGTCCAGAGTGGTTTCCGCTCCACAAGGTGTGGCTTGAACTACGGATGATTCAAATATGGGGGAACCAATATTCCATGCCTCGTCAACATCACCTTCTAAAGCCTCTACAGTACAGTTATCAGACTTCAACATTGGCCCATTTAGAATAGGACACAAATCCCTAACTGTGAAAGAAACTTTCTGTCCAGACTGCGCAGCTTGTTTAGGACAACCTGGTTTAGATGAACATTCAGGATGGTCCCCCTTCTCCGATATAACACGCAGGTACCCCTTTTCTGGAGTCTCAACCGCACCTAACCTTAGCAGGGAGCTTGAGGTAGCTGGATGCACCTGAGAGTATACTGACTGAGAGGGGTTCTTTCCCATTTTAAGGTCCTTTATGTAGGACATGGAGAAATATCCCTTATCCTCTTTTACATGTAGATGCATTTCTTTCTTAAGCTTCTCTTGCCCTTCCCCCACTTGGCCCTCTCCTCTATCCAAGTGTTGTCCATCTTCTCTTTTCAACTCTTGTCCATTTGCCACAGTTAAGACTGGCTTATTTTGAGAAAATCCTACAGCAGTGCCCAATGGATTGAGGCACAAAATGTCCTCAACATCACAGTCAAAGGCAGATGCAAGATCTTTCTCACACCTCAAACTGTGTGGTGCAGTCCCCTTACTACCCCCTGGCTGTGTTGAGAAACAGCATTCAACTTGCTCGGAGCCTCGCTGAGAACACACACTTTCTTTTATTTTACTCTTATCAGCTTGTGTCTTGTCTAACAATGCAGACATAGAGATGGCAAAGGGGGACACTGAGTCCTGTGTTGCAGGAGAGCTGCTGTAGTCCATGAAACACCCGAGGTCTGGGGACACATCCTTTGGGCTAAAGGCATTTTTTGCTGGAGTCTGATAACTGTCATCCTCCAATTTTCTTTTTTCGGTTCTATTGTTTACCAACTCAATTTTTAAATTAATAAACGGTTTTGAGAGCTTTGTCTGGTGATCAAGACTGTCCTTTTCCTCACAAGTGATCATTCTTGAATATATGGACAGAGGTGTGAAATGTTTGGCTGGATTAAGCCTATTGAAAATTGGGTTTGTTGTTGAATGCGTTTTTTCATCCATGTCTGTTGAAAACAAAATAAAACACATACATCAGATCATCAGTTAACTACCTCCAGAACATCATTGGACAACAGCAACAAAAAATGTTTTAATAGTCAATGATTGGAGATAAAATTGAAATGATGTAAATATAAAAGGAACTTGTGAGCTGAAAATCGAGTATTTCAAAAACAAACAAAAATGTGTTCATTAGATTAATCATGCTTTATAAATCTACTTAGAAAAAGTAACGTAGAAGTGCATGACGGACCCAAACCCTAAACACAATTAAATCGGAAATGAATCGACACACACTTGCTATAGCCTAGCGTTAACTGGTGGGTTTATCTTCACAAACTCATATTGGCATTGAGTCACAGGGTTCCATTTTAAAGAAAAACAAAGAACACATGATTTCAAAAGACACCACATTTGACATGGTGGTTTAAATAAAACGAATATTAACCCTGTTTTTTTTTAATGTTATGTGTTTACTTAGCTAGCTAGCTAAATGACGGGCTCTTCAAAAAAATAACTGGCGTTAGCTAACGTCTGGCGTTAGCTAGCTAGCGTAGGGTTTTAAAATGGGCCATTGTCTTACGTTACTTAGCTACAAAACAAAGTTAGTTAAACCGTGTGCATTTTTCTCAAATAACATTGCATTTGGGGTCACCGTGTAATTTTCTTAAACAAAGCGAAAATTCTTGTCATTTCATGGTTGGCTTAATAATTTCCATTAACATAGCATTGACTGGGATTTAGCTAACGTTAGCTACGGTCAGCAGCTTGTAAAAAAAAACTAAAAAATAATGTTGAACGCTAACGTTAGCTTGGTGAAGTAGGGAATTTGCAAACGTCGCCTTAACTTAGCATTACCTACAAAATGGCTACAGTTTCCATAGTTCAACTAGCTAATCAAATGTAATTATCATTAAAAGTGGTTTCCAAAGTAACATTAGTTAGCTACAAGTACTCGGCGGGCATTTTGCTACGCTAGCATTAATAGCTTTTTTTTCAAATGTTGGCTAATGTTAACTTAGCTAATTTCGTTTACGTTACTAATAATTTGGCGTACCAAAACTAGCTAAACTGTAAACGGTAATATGAAGTAAGAAAAGCTGATGCCAGCCAACGGAATTCTGAACTAATGCTCTACCAAAATGTGATAACAGTAAACGAACTCACCTCCTATCGAACATCCGCCAACTAAAAACCGACTACCTGTCACTCATCTCGGCCACGCGCAAAAGTGGTTGATATAAGAACGTGCACACGGGGATTACATTGGATGGGGGCGTTGTTCAAGTTCAGGCTTGTATACAGTTTAAAGAGTGTTGCATTGTTGTCATTTAATGTTGTTTGTTCGGCTCTTAATTAGCGACTTTTAAACTGACAACACTCTAAGTCGGAAATTCTAGAACAGACTCCAACAGACAGTTCAAGAGTGTATGGCTGCAGCAGAGAAAAGAACTGGTGTCACTCACAGTCAAACATAAGACCGATCTCTCCAGACATGACTTCACAGGAAACGGGCAGGAAGCCCATCACATCCTAACCAATTTCAGCTTCTCCCCCCTGGTGGACGCTACAGAACACTGTTCGCCAAACCAACCAGGCAAGAAAAGTTTGATCCCACAGGCCGTCACCTATGAAGAGTGTCAGTATTAATCCCTGTTCAATAACCAAACACAAAGCATCCACCTTTTATAGTGTTAAACACATAAATTGAACATGTTAATGTTTTCTAATACACTCCAGATGCAGTATAACTATAGACTGACCTGTATACAGTGTAGAAGTCATAGAAGAACTGATTGCATGGGTCACTCAAGCATTTACAAGTATTCTCATCATGGTAGTTTACATTTTTTAGTACAGTCGAAATCAAAAATCCTGCTTTCACTAGAGTAGAGTTTCAATTTCTGTAATGCGCTCCTTTTGTAAAGGCAAATAATCACTTTTAAAAGTATGAGAAAATCTGATGTACAGTGGGGCTCGAAAGTTTGAACACCCCAGGTAAAAATTAGTATTAATGTGCATAAAGAAGAAGATGAAAAAGAAAAGAAAAGATGGAAAAATCTCCAAAAGGTATCAGATTAGATATTCGTATAATATGTCACAAAAAGTTAGATTTCATTTCATTTAAACTTTCAAAATAATAGAAAACAAAAAAATGGCATCTGCAAAAGTTTGGGCACCCTGTAGAGTTAATACCTTGTTCTGCCCTCTTTGGAAAGTATCACAGCTTGTAAACGCTTCTTGTAGCCAGCCAGGAGTCTTTCAATTCTTGTTTGAGGTATCTTCGCCCATTCTTCCTTCCAAAAGTCTTCCAGTTCTTTGAGATTTCTGAGCTGTCCGTAACGCACTGCTCTTTTAAGGTCTATCTATAGATTTTCAATTATGTTTAGGTCAGGAGATTGTAAAGGCCATGGCAAAACCTTCAGTTTACGCCTCTTGGTGTAATCCACCGTGGATTTTGAGGTGTGTTTATGATCATTATCTATTTGTAGAAGCCATCCTCTCTTAAACTTCAGCTTTTTGACAGATGGCATCAAGTTAGTGTCCAAAATTTGCTGAAATTTTATTGAATCCATTTTCCTTTTACTCGTGAAAAGTTCCCTGTGCCACTGGCTGCAATACAACCCCAAAGCATGAATGATCCCCCCCCCCACATGCTTAACAGTTGGACAGAGGTTCTTTTCATTAAATTCTGTGCCCTTTCTTCTCCAAACGTGCCTTTGGTCATTTGGGCCAAAAAGTTCTACTTTAACCTCATTGGTCCACAGAACTTGTTCATTTGCAAGCTTCAAATGCTGATTTTTTGTGGTGAGGACATTGAAAAGTTTTTTTTCTGATGACTCTTCCATGAAGACCATATTTGTACAAGTATCTCTTTATAGTGGAATGGTGTACCACAACTCCAGTGTCTGCCAGGTCTTTCTGGATGGATTGTGCAGTCAAACGTGGGTTTGGACTTGCTTTTCTCACACTCCTGCGAGCTGTTCTGTCTGATATTTTTCTTGGTCTTCCAGTTCTTGCTTTAACTTCCACTGGTCCTGATGACGGCCATTTCTTGATTACATTCCGAACAGAGGATATTTGCATCTGAAAACACTTTGCTATCTTCTTATAGCCTTCTCCTGCTTTGTGAATGTCAACTATTTTCAGTTTTAGTTTTCTAGACAACTGCTTATTAGAACCCATGGTTTTGATTGTTGGGGCAAGGTCAGATGAGTCTGGGCATTTAAAACCTTAAGATTGACATCACCTGGTCTTTCCAGACGATGACTGAGAACAAGTCATGACACTGTCAGGTCTAAGCTTTCCAAAGGGGGCGGTGCATGCTATAAACTCTGCAAGGTGCCCAAACTTTTGCAGATGCCGTTTTTGAGTTTTCTGTTATTTTGAAAGTGTAAATGATGGAAATACAATGTAATGTTTTGTGACATATTACACGATTGTCTAATCTGTCATGGTGATGCACTTTGGAGATTTTTCCATCTTTTCTTGGCTTCTTTATGCACATTAATACAAATTAAGCAATAAGCTGTCCTGAAGTCAAACTTCATTACAGGTGAGATGATAATGATACCTTTGTTGGTGTTAGATACATTAGGTGATTAGAAGACAGGGGGAGATGAGAGACTCCAATCCGGTTGCAGAAATGTAAGCTATGTCCCAATTCAGGGGCTGCAGAGTTTGAAGGCTGTGGCCTCTGAAAGCTGCAGCTCCTAAATTGGGACATAGCTATATTTTCAGATTAACTTCTCTTAAAACTTGTGAATATGGGCTTAAAGGTATCAGGGTCAAGATTCATAAGCATACAGTCATCACGTGTGTATGTTCTCCCTTTTGAAACTTTCTCAAAAGCTTTGTTTATTTACAAGGGGAAAAGCATTGCTTCCTGGAAACCGGACGACTCATTCACACTTCCTTTTTATTTTTATTACACAAACATATTAAACTCACGCACACATACACAAACAAACACAAACACACACACACACACACACACACACACACACACACCAATCACATGACTTCTGAGTAACAATCACCTCATGTTAGACTTCTACTTCCCTGAAGTCTGAACCCTAAAAATAGCGTAAATCACAAAATGTCTCTGTACAACGTGAACAACAACAAAGGGTCACATGACATGGTAACGGATTCCCAACACCAAGGGTAATTTTCTCTTATCCTGACAAAAGATCCAGTCTTCTCACAGGATATGACTGTTCAAGTTAAGCTAAATGCCAGCACCTTTTTTTCAAAGGACCTGTCCAAATAGGTACATCATGTACAGTAAGCGTCCTGGGGGAAACACTATCCTAGCTAAAAGAAAAGTGGCTTCTTTTTACAGTTTTTTTTCCAACTGCTTACAAACTAAACCTTTACATGTCACATACATTTTAAAGCCTCTCACTCAAAGAGCAAAACTCCACACCAAATCTATAAAACCAAAAGCTATTTCTCAGCTTTTCACATTTTCAAAACACTAAAAGCATGTGTTGCTGTAACACGTGACAGCAGACCTGTTTCTCATTGGCTGAACCGCTCACCACCATTCACTACGTTTATGTCGTTCATACACAGACATTCATTGACGATAACATGACTAGGAAGCCGTCTCACCACTTACTTCACAAACTTGGGGTCATGACCCCAGTGATTCACAAGTGGAGTTGTGTGTTTTATTTAATAAATTATGTTTAGTTTCCACAGAGAAAGAAGTCAGAAAACATTTGTTGATTATTTCCCTAAACTTTATTGATGAATACTTCTAACTTTTTTACATGTAGCCAATAAAAGTTAACTCCATGAGAATATTAGTTATATTTACTAGTTCATAAAAGGCTTTTTGCCCTCTTATTAGTACAGTGTTCACTATCTCAACATGTAAAATACGGTTTACAGAGATGACACTGTTGTGACTTTTAAATCTTCAGTGAGGCAGAGAGAGAAAGGAGGGCGGTCTGAGTAGTAGTGTCAGGTTACAGTACAGTACTGTGTGATAAATGTTAGGAGCTCTCAGCATAAACAACCCTGCAAGTGTGATTTCCTCTTCCTGTCACAAGTTACCTCTCACGCCACAGGAGACTACACCACCTCACCCACTTTTCACTGGCTGGGCCATATCACCAGATATTAAGACACACCCTTTTGCTAAACAAACCATAATTATACATTTGGACAAAAAACAAAAACTCTCATTTTTAAAATGAAACCCTTTTAATGCAGAAAATGTGACATGAATTGATAAGTGACTAAAAAAACAAATGTCATAAGGCAGACAGAGTAACCAGAAGGACTCATGACTTAATGACTGGACCACCTCACAATCCACCACAATTATATCTTCACTATATCTCGCTCCACAAAACGGTATTGGATAGAATTACATTGCACACGTTATTGCTTCCAAACCCTGTAATGTATTTATTATTATGTATATACAAATTGTATACACTTTATATATAATTCTTGTTATTTTATAATAATAATAATAATATAAATACATTTTGGCATATAAATACTGTTAGCTTTATGTACTGTATATCTGCATATAAATATCAGGTATTATTTCATATTTTATTCTTATTTACTTATTGTAGTTTATATTTAGTGTATTAACCAACAGTATGGACATATGTAGATAAATATTTTAAATAATACATTATGAATGATAAGGATTCAGACGGACATTAAGAGGGGTTGCTGTAATGCTACAGGACACTGGAAGGGCACTCCCTGGTGCTGCATTACGAGTCTCCTAGCTTCCACAGCTTTGGTTCACGTTAACACCAACATGGGGCTTCTGACTTGACCTGGGGGGGGGGGTTACTATATTGTTAGTGGAGTGGGCCTTGGTCCACAAGTGCACTTGGAGTCGGTCGGTCTGTCTGTCGGTCTGTCGGCCTGCTTCCACAACCTCAAAACTATTTATATGTGCACCAATACATCATAGCCAACTACTGGCTGTGCAATTATTATCAAGGGTGACACTGTTAAAATACTATTAAGCTGAGATAGTGCTTTGTCAAATGTTTAACAGTGTCACCCTTGATAATAATTGCACAGCCAGTAGTTGGCTGTGATGTATTGGTGCACATATAAATAGTTTTGAGGTTGTGGAAGCAGGCAGACAGACATGACAAACATGAGACTGAAAAGAGGCCATATCTTGACAAAATTGGCGATATGTGTAGAGACAACCGTGGTGGATTCGGTCTCAAATGTGGTCAGGAACAATGACACATGAGTTGAGCTTACAATAGCACGATAGAGTACATACACAACACCTGTCACACTAACGTCTTCGCTTGAGGTCAAAGTGATACCAACACAAGGTATATAGTTTCTTAAATCACGTACATGAACATATGATTGTCCAGAACTGATTGCGTTTGTGGATTTTTTTGCAAAGTGTACAGCCTTAGATAATATATAAAAGTAAAAATAATATATATCTATATCTATATATATAGATATAGATATATCTATATATATATATATATATATAGAGAGAGAGAGAGATAAGAAAAGTGTTTCCTTGAAACTTTTACTTGCAGCAGTGGCCTGTTGACATGATGGTATTGGTGGATGTGGGTTGGAGAAAAATATTCAAAAATGGATCAGCTGTTAGCTGTAATATATGTTTTGGCTACTAACTCAATCAGTAACATGATTTCAACTGTAATATGAATGCATAACACCAATCAGAAATATGGATTTAACAAGGGAATCTAGTGTATTGTCAAAGAAAAACAAACCACTATGATATATTTGCCAGATGTAAAGAGTAGTGCAGCAGAATTAAAGGGATTATATAGTAATGAAGGCACACTGCTACTACAAGAATGTAGGGAAACACTGTGAAAAGCAGTGATATAGTTCTCAGCATGATTATGTCATAATACAGATGTAGAGTTAGGCGTGCTACAGTATGTTTAATAAGAAGCTACTCTAGATGGCAGTCTATATTTAGAAACATTTATCGAATCATTTCATCAATTGAAGAAAGGTGAAAGGACGAAAATCTTTCCACTTCCCCTAATTCCCCGTCTCCACGTCGGCTCCTTTTGGCTTTAAGTTCGACATCATCACAGACTTGTAACTGTGTCGGATTTGGATCCCCTACCAATGAAAATAGAGCATTATTTAAAGCTGCCCATATAAAAGAATACATGTTATTTTACATACTAATTTGATTAGGAAATACCTCAAAACATGTATCCTTGAATTTGTAGCACAGGACACAAAAGAGTAGCACCAGGAAGACGGATGCAACACCAACAAAAAGTCCGATCCAGACGTGGGAAAACTCTGTCAGGGGAAAGAGTTTGACAGTTAATCAAAACAACAGACACTTTTTTTTTTTTTACCCGAAAAGTTAAATTATTTACTCAAATAACATAATCATCACAAAGAAAATAGGCATTTTCTTTTAGCTTACTACAATTCATGCATATGTAGAACGTAAATCAACAAAGAAATTGGCGTTGTTCATTTTGTAAACAGGCAGCTACTGTATATTCATTAATACATCCATAGATTTATGCTGCAGTGTATTGTCAAATTAATAAATGAGTTGATCAGACTGGGCGTTAGAATAGTTTGACCTCCACCTGCTCTACAGTAACTGGTGATAAGAGTAACAGATGTGTACCAAAGGTAAACCAAACAGTGCTGCGTGAGGCCTTGTTAGGCATTCTTTGATTATGGAAAAAGACAACTTAGCTTTTTATATGATAACTACCTGCTGTCTGTTAGTTATGAATAAAAAATGCTTTCAAACAAAGGTCTGTGCTCGGTGATTTCACACATTCAAGCACATCGGTTTTGCAGCGTTTAGCTGGCACTCAAACAGGAAGCAGTGCAGACATATGATGTAACCTTACATTGAAAAAATGTTTCACGCTTAGACTGCAAAGCTCCCAGAGTGGGACACACTGCTGCCGCAGCATGTCACTCATATCTGATACTGCACACAGATTAACTCATTTTAGTTATGCCATTTACTTCTTCTTTACCTTTGTCTTTGTCTTTCTGGGCAATCAGAGTGCAGTTGACTGTAAAAAAGAAGACATCAGAACACTGAATAAATAAAATACACATTTGAAGGAAAACACTCATAATGACAATCACAGATACAACAGGATGAGACAATCTGACAAAAGGTCAAAAGGTGGGACAAAATGTTTACAATTACAATGGAAAAAGATGTGATTCAAGAGTTTAGGAAATGATACTCACTCGCACAGTGAGCCGTGTAACTCCCCCCCTATGCAAAACATTGAGATTATTATTGACAGAAAGACAACATTTTCAAATGAATCCTGGCTTAACTCTATGTTTTTAGTAGTGATGTCAAAATGATCATAGCGTATCCACATGGCATTATCTGACTCCCAAGGGCAATTTTAACTAACTCTTTAATCTCCTAGCTACACATTATTTGGATTAAAACAGTACTTTACATACGGTAATTTAAAAAATCTCGTTCTAGTTTTTTTTTTTTTTCTTGCATTTCTTGTATTTTATTGTATACAAGAGCTCATACTGTGAGTTGGCCAGTGTGAGGTAATGCTTTTTCACATGGTCAAAGTACCTCTGAGATGCAGCTTCTGGTGAAGATGACAGTGTCAAAGCATTTTGTGGTGACGATAGCATTGATGGTGTTCGTCACAACCAGCTCAGGATCCTTCTGCTTGTGATTTGCAATCACATTGTTCTAAAGTAAACCCAGACAGGAAAGGAAGGGGGGGGGGGGGG
>NC_045752.1:14330929-14354032 GCF_008692095.1 Etheostoma spectabile | reverse complement strand
GGAATAATGTATTTTTGAGCTGTATAATGCCAAGAGAGATATGAGAAACATGTCAGAGAATGGCAGAAAACTCTAAGCTGAACTATCTTGGCTCGTCTAACTTACAGCTGTCCACAAGTACTCGCAGTCATCAGGCTTGACATCTGCGACACGAGACCCTTCTGAGACTGTGTACACAGTATTTTCAGCCTCCTGAGTGACAGTGCAGTTAATGTCCTGTCCAATGCAAAGTTGTACAACAGCACCTGTGGACAAAAAGACAAATACATCCCATAAAGCAAGATCTGGCTGCAATGCTCTAAGCCTGTAAATAAGTCTGTTAAATAACTCAAAGTGGCCATGGTAACATGCACAGAGTGTAGACTTTTCCTGCTCCTCTGGTTTTGGGAAAGAAGATGTAAGTTACATTATTAACCCCTTTGTGGTAACCTTTGTATTTTTTTTACATGGCATTTATCAATCTGAAACATACATGGGACTATATATTACACATACAGGATGCTTCAGTAGGCTAAACAGTAATAGTCTGGGCATTATCTTTGTCCCCCCCCCCCCCCCCCCCCTCCCCAAAGCGCAGGTGTTCGGGTACTATGGTGTCACCTAAGAAAATCTAAGGCGACCAGATAGTTCAATCAGAAAGAAAGGAAAGAAGAAGAAAGGGAAATGATCGATCACCCGTGTTAACAGCACGTATAGTAGTTGTTCACACACACACACACACACACACACACACACACACACCGAATCTAACAAAAAATGTTTTTCTCATTTCGTATAATTATGAAATAACTTTATCTGACGACAGGTCTACTTAATCTGAACTTGTTCTTGCCATATTACTCACTCAGGTGAACATTGCTGATCAGGCCCACGTTATCCATCGAGGCTAAAGGGAGCAGTCGATGCTAAATGGCTCAACAATGTCTTAACAATATCGCTATATGACACACTTCCTTTTAAAACAATAAGCCATATCACTTGTTATTGTTTACAACTTTACAGCTGAGCAGTTTTCACGAGTGACGCTATGAGGGATATGCGACGCAAATTTCCACAAAATCTAGAAACATAAAGTATGTTTGCTCTTTGCTGAGCGGGTTATAGGTTTGGATTTCAATCATTCATTTAAAACAAATCGTTAGGTTTACTCACCTAAAAATAAGAAGCAACAGTCGATCTGCATTTTGCCAGCAGCCTGGCTTTTCGCCTCGCTGGCTATCCAGCCTTATGATGAATGACTGCGTCAAGTTACATTATTAGAACCGCACAAATCCGACTTTCAAAATAAAACGCTAGCAGATGGACCACAACGGTAAGTTTTTTTGTATCCTATAAATTGGGTACAGGCCTCCCTTTAGTATATAGGCATTAGATGAGCCTGGTCAGGCTAGGCTACTTCTAGAATTATGTCAGGCCTATATTTTATATTTGTCCAATAAAATGTAGGCCTATAGATTAAGAAATTAGGTTTAAGAGAGCTTCAGATTGTGTTTTGTAAGGGGTCGGAAGAAGCTGAGATGTAATGTTCACCATGCAGAGACTCTATTCCAGTTAAAGCCACTAAAGCTAACCAGTGTTTCAATTATATACAGTGCAGCTTTAGTGAGCTTTGATGCATTTATTAAGCCTGTCTATACCTGCAGTATGTCAAGCATAAACAAAAAGGCAATGTGGCATGCATCCGTGTAACTAACATCCTTCTTGATAGCATCAGTCCCACTACATTATGTATCCTACACTGCTAATATTGCGAATTCTTTGCTTTTATTTTTTGAAAATAAACAGGAAACTATCTTAAGCCTATCTTTATTCACTTGTTTTGTGGTCTGTTGGCAGGCTGCCAGTAAAAGTAAGGCTGATGCAAAAAACTACGTGATGATGAAATCACGTGACGATTGTGTTTGCCCATGGTTTTTAACCTAACGGGGGTGTAGAGAGTTATTTCGGCCTGAAAAACGTGCGCAATATTGCAATACTTGGTTAGAACATCCCACTTAACAATTTTTGGTTAAAACGTTTGCTGGAGGTTCGCGGAAGGTTCTCACCGAAGGTTCGCCCACGGTAGCGTGGGAAAGTTGTCTGAACGTTCGCCGAACGTTTCCTAAAGGTAAAATACACTGTTCCGGGAACGGTCGGCGAACAGTCAAGGGACTATAGTAGGCTAGGTTCGCAGAACGTTAGAACCGTACCAAATTATATTAATAATAATAATAATACATGATCATCCATGTCTGTTCGCCACCTTACATAAAAGAAGCAGGGCCAACAGAGACTCTAGCTGGTGTGTGTGTGTGTGAGAGAGAGAGAGAGAGAGAGAGAGAGAGAGAGCCAGAGCCAGCACCAAGGGCATGTAAATTACTGGAGCAACAGATTGGGAAACAGAGAAAGTGGCAGCAAGTGTTAGACCACTAGGTGGGTGTAGCACCACTGGAAACATCTGGAACTGCCCTACGTGCAGATGATGGTCTCTGCTGAATGGCTAAATAATATAAAATAAGGAAAATAATAATTCACCACAATTAATAAGCTTGACAGAGCCATATTACTTAAATGTTGTCGGTTAAACAAAAATGTCAGCGCCTTTGCAAAATGAAATCCACAAACACACAGTGCGTTTTTTCAAACAAGATATAGATATCTGCTCTCTTTGCTAGAACAGACCCTTCTCAGTCTGGAAGATATCAAACAACGGAATACAACTGCAATACAAAACTCGTATGCACTTGCCACGACGTGTCAGCTATACCTTGATTTAACATTATACCTGTGGTAGCAAACCTCCTAAACCTGGCCTTCCACTCAGCATCCCGACTATTATTACATCGCATATGTCCTGTGCATCGTGTAGATGCAGCAGCATCAGAGAGCCACGAGACTGGACCACCGAGAGGACCTAGGAGGAGGAGGATAACCTTAGTGATGTCACAAATGTCTGTTTTGTCACTTCTCCAGTTTCCAACCATGTTTTACCACCATTTTGTTTCTCGGTCTTCCCTTCTTGGCAGAGGCTGGACTTTAGAACGCCAAAGTGTCTTTTTGTGAAGTGAAGCCTGTGTCCTCTTGGTCCCGTCTGCCATGGGGACAGAGACTTTTAAGAGTGGTTTTCTGGCATTCCAGAGTTTCATACCTTGATCTACTGCTGGATCCTCATCTGATGACATGGATGAAGGAATAGGACTAAACACCACACGTTCTCAATTTTACTTTTATTGAAATTAATGAATTAAATTAAATTCATAAACAAATGTCAAAAAAAATTAACACTGGGACCTTCCCGGAAAAAGAAAATAGTTAACTAGCAAAGTCAATGCAACAACATAATTTCACATACAGTTGTAGAGTGCTGATAAAACACATTCACCCCCTTGGACTTCAGGTTTTATACATTTTTTTGACTATGACACGGTCAAAGGTAAGACTGTCATGTTAAAGAGACAACATAGCAACTTTTAAACTTGGTACTATTTGGAGTTTTGCAGTTTCCTTCAAGGTTGGAAAAAACCCAATGTCATTTACTGTTAAAACAATGAAAAGCGTGTATAGAGGCACTGCATATAAGCCTGAAGAATGAGTTTGATATTAATATTATTGATATTAAATTCCCTTACATTAAATGTGCTTTTAAAGGTGGATGAATGCCAAGTGCAAAAATAGATTTTGCATTACAAAAAAAATAAGATTGTCATTTTGTTCTCATCCATTTTCACACAAACACTCTTTGACCAACACATACATACATACACACTCCTTTCTTTTCTTTTTAAAGCTTTTGCTGCCCAACAAAAGGCTGAATCCTTGAAGCAAATATGGGTAGTAACTTTGTTTTACCCAATACTGAAACTGAGGCATTGGTGGCTTTCACCACGGACTTTCCCTTCTATTCCAGTTACATTTCTCCATCTCTAGTTAAATCAAATATGTGACAGCACCTTTTTTGACCTCACCTGTTCAAAGCTCAGCACATCATATTTCTCATATCTCACTTCGTACATTTACAGTATATACTGTACATCCACACACACACACACACACACACACACACACACACACACACTTTCTTTAACGCAATGTACACAAGCACATACCACAAAGACATTGCTAACAGTGTATGGGTAAACAGACACACAAAAGGAAGTAATACACTGACTGTAACAAACAAATGACTGCATGTTTTTCATAGAAAAGGGATAAATTGGTTTGTATTGCTTTGGCCTGTTCAGTGAGCAGCCTGCTCGTGCTGTCCTTCTCTGGTCAGCATCAAAGAGCCACACAACGTAACCACGGAGAGGACTTGGCAGCAGGGAGAAGGTGGGAAACCGCGCTGATGTCACAAATGTCTGTTTTGTCGCTTCAGTTTCCAACCATGTTTCACCACCATTTCTCCTCATGTTTCCCTGTTTCCCAGAGGCTTCACTTTTAAAAAGTGTCTTTTTGCGGGGTGAAGTCTGTGTCCTCTTGGTCCCATCTGCCTGGGGACAGGCACTCTTCAGTGTTGAAGTCCTGAGGGTTTACCCCAATGTCCAGGACCTGGGGGTTAGTGCGAGACTCAGCGAGTCTGGAGGAACAGAGGAAAACGGACATTAGTAACTGCTATGAAAAAACCTGAGTTATGATTAAAATAGCTGTTATTAATAATGATAATTAATTACATTTAATCAACTTGTGAACAATTGCAAGTACAGTCTGTAGTGTACATAATTTATGGCATAAATTTGACTAATATACTGAGTGGCATTCCTATTTCAAGGTTTCTGCAAGTTTTACCAAGTCAAAATTAAGACACTTTTAAGAACATTTTGAATGAAATTTAAGACATTTATCACAAAATTAACCAAGCCATAAATTCAGATTTCTTTCAAGCAGAGTATAAATAATAAAGACGTTTTATGTCTGTGGAACAATCCGAAAAAAAAAGACTTGCGCCAATAACATGAAAGCTGATTGGCTGCAATATAAGTTACACGTTGGTCTAATTTGTAGTCGTAATACAGAAAAATTATATTTGGACTAGCGAAAGAAAGAACTACAACACCACGGAACAAAAGAAAATGAGGCTTAGAGGTAGTGTTGCAGGGAGGTTATTAAGACCTTAAACAATATACTTCAGCAAATTTTTAACACCTAAAATTTTGATTTTGAAATTTCAGACTTTTTAAGACCTCGCGGAAACCCTGGTATTTGCAATGAAACAAATCATCATGACAAAATTAAAACGCAAAGCCACATTTGGCAATATAATGAATCCCTTTGTGAACTAATGGCAAACCCATCATAAACCACCCTAACATGTGTACATACACAACATGACTATTTAAACACAAACATGTCAGACCTCTATGTGAACACACGCCATTTTCATTCCGTGTCATGGCACTAACAAGAGTGCAAAGCTGATGGATGTGAGGCGGAGACATAAACACTTGTGATGGAGACGGGGACACGGTGGCACACTACATCAGGTTCTGTGGCAGTGAAACTTGTTTTATGAAACTCAGGGATGGATCAAACTGTGGAGTGACAGTGAGGAGCGACAGTGAGGAGGAGCCCCCCCCCCCTTGTTAATGGAATATGGCCTTCAAAAGAAAGTGTGAAACTACATGAGTCCCAATCAATCTGGATGAACACTGATCTCCAGACAAATGAGCAAGCTTGAATGGTGGGTTGACTAGGGGAGAATGAGGTGGAAGTCACTAGATCCCGTGAATGACATTGTTACCTGAGTAGGATTCAAAGCTATCCAGACTGCGGCTGGGGGTGCAAAGGAAACATCACAAGTCAGGCCACAATTAAACTCAGAGCTCTTCTTAACAGCATCATAATAAAGTTAAAGGGTATTTACATTTAACATTTACATGGCCACAGTATGACTCTATGTGCAAATTGGTATGGTTTACCATGAGGCCATTACGTTAGGGTTAACTATGCTTAGAAAACAGGCCAACAATGTTGCCTTAATCTCTGTCAGACAGAAAACATTCTCATCAAACTGGCATTTTCCTCACTCTGATCAACAGGCACTTCTACAACAGGGGCTGACACTCCACAGCCAGCAGATGGCGGTACAGTCTCTCAGATAGCAATAAAAATCATCACAACATGAACGTATCTGCAGCTCATAGCGAAAAAAGAAGAGAGACAAAACTGCTCGTCTAAGAGAACTTCAATGCCACTTATCAAAACAAACAGGAATTAAAGTTAAGAACAGCCACATTGAACATTGGAATTAAAACGGTGTTGCAGTAAGGGAGCAGATGTTTTTGTGACATGATCTCTTTTGTTAGGAGGGAGAAGAGGCCCTGATGCCTGTGATGTTAACATACTAGTAGTACTTTAATCAAATCTGTGAGTGTACAATCTGTCACTACTGGAGCCTCGAGAATAAAGTAGTCTCAAAGTAGATGTATAATGGTGCATGTGTATATATGGTTAAGGACCTAACTCAAGGCACAACTATCCATTAATCTGGAGCTTATTTCAGTCCTCATGAAAAACTGTATGTGCCACGTACCAAATATCAGGTACCATCCTTTAACCATCATTCTGTAATCTTTGCATTCACAGCATTCCCATGAATTGCCTCCAATTTTCTCTTCTCCGCTCTGAACCCAACATCACCCAGTACAATAATTTTCTCCTGATGGACTAAGATGTCAATGTGGCCCTCAGGGCCCCCTGGATTTCCTTCAATTACAGAAATCTACATGTGGATGCATCTGCGCTCATGCTGGGAGCCTCCTCATTAATCACAGAGTGGGAGATTAACAGCGTTAGGGTGTAATTACAGTGTGTGCAGACAAATAATCATCTGATAACAGGTCTAAAATGGCCTCTTAGCAGTTTAATTACAGAAACTGTGTAGCCCATTCTCCCTTTCACTAAATAAAGGTGAGAGAATAAGAGGCCCACTCTCCAGTTAGCAGAGGAAATGAAAGGCCGGTCAAATGGAAATAAATGCACTAATAAAAGTGGTGAATGAGTCTTTATGGCGGTCCGAGACAAATAGCTGTAAAACAGAAGACCACCACAGCTAAATTGAAACATTAATCACAGTGGACTCCATTCAAATAAGTTTGTTGTAAACAAAGTTTAAGGAAATCCAATCAGCACAGACAATACACTTTCCTGTCAACCTTGAACCTGCAAATTACCAGACGTGATCTTCTTCCTGAGTATTCTTCTGGTGCTTTTTATTCCACTCCAACAATAACACTCAAAAGAGTACTACCCTGCAGAATAGGGATTACTTTCCTGTGGGTTTGTGATAGAAATACCAAGCAATGTGTTCCTCAGCAGCACCCATTTGTAATCACTGGCTTTTCGAAACTCATATGAAATCAGTGTGTGGGCCTGAGACGATAGTAAACGGCACCTACAAAAGCAGCATGACTCAGTGGGGGTGTTGGCTGTGTCAGGGCCTGTAAACTGAGCCTGTCTCCTGCCCGTGGGAGCGCACCGGGGGTAAACCAAGCAGAGGGCGAGGCAGTGTTTATTGCAAAAGAAGCCCAAACCCGCAGGTGGCTATTTCCAGAACAGCAGTCTACGCGGCTGATTAGCAGAACCCCGGGCCTTTAGGGAAAACCCAAATCCACACTGGTTCTCACCTTGAGAAAGCCTCGTCCAGACCGTCCTCCAACTCCTGCCACATAGAATACAGACATATTGGTTAAAGATAATTTTATGTCTTGAGAGATGACAAGTAAATAGTGCTTTTTAAAGAGATGTAAACAGTCACCTCTTGACCATGTGAGACTAGAGAAAAGTCTCTAGCCTCACATGGTCTTATGATTAATTATGATTATGATTAATCTAGGCTACTTGCAGCTCACACCCTCTCCAGCTATGCTATCATTTGATAAGGCCAGTTCTGTTCAATAGGCTATTGCCTGACTCTGCATAGCAGCTGTACAACCACCGAATCCACTCTTTTATAATACAATACAGCAGGTACAGTACATACCCAAACACTTTGGCTAATTAATCAGTGCTTCCTGCATGGCATTCTTCTCTTCCCATCTTATCAAGCCTGAACTGCTGAAACTTACTAACCAGCCTGATTATTGTCTTACCCATACAGTATTGTTGTTCTCTGTTTTGTGATTATGCACCATAAAGGGATCTGATTCAGTCTGCTTTGTTCCTGAGTGGACCAGCGCCACGTTGGCTCCCTCTGCCAAATCCAGAAGCTTTGCTGTGGCTACCTCTGTAATCCAAAACAACACAAAAACATATTAAATGCATTTTAATTCACATACAACCATCCAAATGTTGCATTAGATTCAATTCCTAGCGCCTGAGACAAATGAATATAAATGACGAGTTGCTGTGATTATCACAGTATCATGCAAGATTACACAGCTACATGCATGCAGACAGTCTGATGACACGATATTGCATAAGGTCCACTCTTTATATTTTAAGGCCTCTAATGTGTCTCAACGATGCATACATCTGTTGATTGTCACTTATGATAAGTGAGCATTGAGTAACCTCCTGACTTGCGCGCCTAACCACGGTGACACCACTGATCTGTAATGGAATTGGCTTGTAATAGCCTTGCCTGATGATTAATGTACGTCAATAATGTGTGTCAACACTAATGTTAATGTTGTCCACAGTAAAGGCTCACTGGCTCTTCTAATGTTTACACAACTTAACTCTTCTTCTTCCTATGTTCCTCACAAGAGTAGGGTTGGATACAGAATTCAGTACTTTTAAGGCACCGACAGAATTGCCTCCTAAATATCGAGTATCGTAAAATGCCTTGGTCATTCAATACCATTTCAATACCTAAGGAGCAAATCTCATCAGCGTCAGTGAGCCAATAAGCTTGCAGCATGCTTCTACCAAGATCAAATAACGCTGCTGATTGGCTGTCTAAGGTTACACGTCGTAGAAGCATGCAGGAAAAACTCTACGTTAAGCACAGAGACGGGGCTCATGTAGTAGGAGCTGAAAAAATAAATTAAAAGATGTGTGCCGTAATGTTGTAATTTCTTTTTGTTAATATGGATTTTATAAAAATTGGTATTGAAAAAAGTATCGTTCAGGAACCAGTATCGAAGTCACGGTATTGGTCTCAATCATTTTTTTATATACCCAGCCCTACACAAGAGAGGCTCAATACAAGTGAGTCAGCATGCAATAACAATTCTCTTTGACTTGTCATCTCTGTCAACACTGGCTCAAAGGCATTTAGAGTATTTGGCTGTTATGAAGAAGGAAATATTTTGGGGCTGGGGCTGTCATTCACGGGACAAGAGAGCGGGATGGCAAAGCCCCTGAGTCAACAGCCTAAGAAGTTAAGCTCTGGGAGCAAACACCCAGCTAGCATACTTAACTAGAGCCTCAATTATCGATTAGTCAACTAATCAGTGACTGTTTTGATAACCAGTTAACTGTTTTGGTCACTTTTAAAGCAAAAAGGCCAACTATTTGGTGGTTTCAGCTTCTCAAATGTAAACATTTGATGCTTTTCATTGCCATTTATGAGAGTAAATGAAATGTCTTTCAAAACAAGCAATGTGAAGATGTCACTTTGGGCTCTGGGAAATTGTGAGCTTTTTTTTTTTTTTTTACAATTTTGTTTAATGTAGACTAAATAAATAAATATTCGGCAAACTAATCCACAACGAAAATAATCGTTAGTTGCAACTAGAGCTGGACGATATGAGCAAAAGCTTCTATCCCAATATACATATCTTCATAACAATATAAATCACAATATAGCATGTTTTCTGGTATTTCAATAGTAATATATAAATAAATATAGTCTATAAGAAATAACCAACCACATGGTAAAGCCTTTTTTCTATACTCTGTGTGAATAAATACTGCGTAATGCAGTTCAGCCGCCGGGTTTTTGACATTGCAGGAGAGTAAACCTTTATAAACATTTAATCCTGTGAAGAGGAGGAGACTGAAAAAGGATGATCGTATCAAGCAGGCTAAATCCTCGGACAATCAGGGTGAGACAGGAAGAAGCTGCATTTGTATTTTGTAGCCACTGTAAGAGGCTTGGTACTGGGAGAGAGCTGAGGGTATCGTGCCTCATGAATATAGCTGACTCACCTCTGACACCACTGATCCCAACAGTCTCTCTGACACAGTGGCGTGCAATTTGATCAGCCAGGGTGAAGGGTACATAAATGTAACCTTGCAATAGCTCCAAAGCTCTGCAGTGCCCAATAACTGCTTTAGGGCTGGCAATGGAAACCTCTGGCAGGAGAGAAATGCTCAGCCTGTTTCAAAAGGCACTCAGAAGCTTCTTCTGTGTATCACTCTGCTGTACATTTATGTTAATTTGCTTTACGGAAATGCAATCCGCTTGGCAGACGAATGACCCACCAAATGGTCAGTAGAATAACGTCGGTCCAAAAAGTCACGCCCAGCCTCTCCGTTGCCAGAATCTGTTTCCAAGTCCTACTTTGTTAAGTCTTCTCACTAGGGGATCATCCTTAAAACCTGTGTCTGCCATAAAATGCTTCACATTAAGGGCCACAGCCCCTTCACAGCAAATAAAGTGTCAGAACAGATTTAGAGAGATCTCTCTCGGGCTGGAGGCCACATGGCTGGACAGAAGGGAAGGCTCAGTACAAAGCTTATGTTTTCAAATGTTTTTGGAGTTGCCTGCCTTGGTCTCAAACTGAAACCTCCAGTACCAAAAGGCATGCACAAAACAGACGAACAAAGAGAAACTAGAATGGAGGAATAAGTGTACAGCCATTGTGGCACTGGCAATAGGAACGCTCCACATCTCATTGCATCTTGGTTGCTGTGGACAATACATGGAACTAATAATGCCTTAAGGTTATCTGGCTCACTGGATGTCAACAGCATGTTTAGAAGGCTTTACCCATCTCAAGTCAAGGGATCTTAGTAAATCTGATCGAACAATGGGGGTCACAGAAAATGTAGGCCTCTTTTTACACAAACAAAACTGTAGTTGGGCTTCCAGGGAGAAGCAGAATGTGGCTGTTTGTCCATAAACACTTCTGATAATGTCATGGTGATTGGTGAACCAAGATGTGGTTTCAATTGATTTACAACACAGGAAGGGAGCTTAATGTTTTGAAAGTAAACAAGCGCAATTATCATTATAATTAATTATTGTATTATAATACAAAATCATCTAAAAATGTAATTTGTTGTTTATTGTAATGATGCTAGAGAAAATAGGAGAAAAAGCCTGACTGTAAGCCAAACCTTTGACAAGTGGCTGAATACTCTTGCTACTTCCTCCCCCCTCCCCCCCATGATGATGGGTGACATGACTCACCTCCTCCCTTCAGGCTGCCCAGGCTGGCCGAGCTGTCCGACTGGGAGTTACTGGCTCCTTCTCCGTCTGAACATGACTTCACTCGTTTTTCTTTCTCTATGTGGGGAACAGAGAGAGAGAGAGAGAGAGAGAGAGAGAGAGAGAGAGAGAGAGAGAGAGAGAGGAGTAGTCAGTGAAAGACAGGCAAACTATGATTCAGGAGCTAGTTAAAACAAGGTGGGTTACTAAAGGAACCGTTTACTTTTAGAGCTGCTGAAAAGTTTTCACTAACCAAGCAAATTTTGTGCGTCGACAAATTAGCAGCAGTAAATTGGCAGATGAGGTAATTACTCCATTACTCAAGCCATCTGCCAGCTGAAACCTAGAGGGCCTGGGCTTCAAAGATTGCAACACACATACTTCATACAGCAGTAAATACGGTAACTGCAGCATTTAAACAGAGTGGGCATGGCATCTGGGTCAGATTGATAATAGGCTCTGCTTGCTCCAAACACCTGCTAAGAAGGTTTTCCACACAGTGCAGATCACAAAGTGCAACTGAAAACACACTGGAATTAGAAGAGTTAACCTAAACACACTTGAGACTAATCTATACAGCATCTCCATGAAAAACATTAAATCTTTTCTTCCACTGTCCCATGCACCTTTCAGCGACACCCCTTTTTAACTTATGTGTCCTTCTGTAAAGTCATACATTCATGGGTAATGTACTGTAACAATATGAACACACCGAATATTATGGTCTATCCTCTTCTTTCAAATATGATAACCCCACTGTTATTTAACAGCCTTACTAAAAATGATACAAGACCCTATCAAAAATATTTTACTTTTTTTAATTAAGTTGAGTCCGCTGTCATTATTATGAGGGCCATAAGCTTCATCAAAGTTTGATTTAATACTTCCGAAATTGTTGGCTCTGACAGAATCATTACTTTTGTGATGCTGCATTTTCCTCCTTATAATAAACTGCAACATTGTGAGGACATCAGTTTCTGCAGAGACAAGCATGTTGTTTTCCTGTGCATTCCCACACAAAGCCAGTCTCAAATATGATTTGTTTTTTGTCATAACAAATCTTCCAATAAGCTTATTGTGATCAAGCACTCTAAAAACATCTCGCACATTATGTATCTGTCTGAATGCCATCTCCTGGTAACTTCTAAAAGGCTCTGGGGCAGAGATAGGGGTTATTTCATGAGTTTAACTTCCTAAAAGTAGGACCCATAATGTGTTACCCTGGGAATTTTTGGCCAGTAAGGAATGATCCTCACTCCTATTCTGACACATTTGATAAATACAGGCTTAGTCTACTTACAATGCACACATAAAACACCCATCTCAACCTACTAAACTTAAATATCACCATTTTCCATTGTGTGAGGTTGACGCAGATGCTCTAAACAAATCAAAAAGCCACACAAGAAAACACCTTTTGAGCAAGTGTGACTCCCAGAGTGGCCCATATTCTGATCCGCTGTAACTCAAGCTTCAAATACTGTGGGTACAGAATTAATGTTCATTTCTGTCTAGGGAGACCTGCTTACAGCAAGGAGTTTTTTTTATTTCATCATCCTTGATCTAAAAAAAAAACAAACACCCCATTTCCCATGAGCCCAGGTAGCTTAGTGAGGACAGTGTTACAAAACCTTCCCCAGGGCATCTGTTTTCCCCCCCATTGCCTTTCCAGTGCATAGTTTTCAGCCTGCTAACATGGAAGCAACTTAAAGATATGAGAGTTCAAAGCCAGATGTAGTGTTTAGAGTGAATATTCTATGAACACAGATTCATAAACAGAGATGGGGAGCAGAAATTTACAGACAAATGTGGGTCAGGAATGTGTGGTGCGATGAAGAGAACCACTGTGGGTGGTGGTGGAGAGTTCGTAAGAAACAGGAGCAGCAAAATAGACATACATACAGTAGATACCCCCTCTTCTGGCCCTGATCCTCCAGGGTTTTATAATTTTAATGAACACAGACTCGAAAGGATTTATTTGCCTCTCACTATCTCCTATTCTTCTTCTCTGCCAAAAGAGAACACCACTACTTATTTTTGAAAAAATATTCCTTTCCAATCCATAACCCCTAACCAGCTAGGCATCAGCTATCAGTGACAGTGCACTGAACTGGGAAGAAAAAAAACAGCTTGGCTTATTAAATGGCTTATTAGAAAATGAAGACATGGAGAGGTGGAGAATGATGAAAGAAGGAAAGGGCAAGCAAGACATGAAAAAAAAAAAAAGTATGAGCTGAAAAAGTGGGGAGGCCGCAGATTTAATATTCAACTCCGTTACAAACAACCAAATGAATAGGCGTGAGCCAAGGAGCCTATGGCCTTGATGTTGGGAAAATGATCCGTCCCCAAAATGGAAATGTGTACACATTAAAACATTCCTACACACCACAGTAGAAAGGGTAGAAATGTGGAGTAGATGAAAAGAGCTGCTGGATTTTTTCTATACAGTGTTTGTCTCTATAAGGACTGAATAAATGAGCTCCCTTCGCATGAGACAGGATCAATGGCAATGACACGGAACTTGTCAGGGGGTCGAGCTCCCACTGACACACGCACGCAATCTTTTTCCTTTCTCTCTTACACGCTCCCCATCTCATCAGCCCTCTCGGCCCCGCCTTTCATGCTCTCTTGCCCTCTCTTCTTATTTCCCATCCCCCTCCTTGGCTCTCCTCTTCTTCATCATTCTCCCTCCTTATGATAAGCAGAAGCGAGTGATGGGGGGGGTTCAAGGTGCCAGGTGCAAAACAAGACAGACAGCAGCAAAAGATAATCACAAAATCCAAAGGGCGCCTGCAAGGCAACACACATGTAGAGATTAAGAAAATGGGAGGGGTTTGTAATGCAGAAACCAATATTTTGTGCCAAGAGCTGCTCATTTACACTGGAGTCATACATGCAGTAAATTACATGCATGTTCTGCTTAGCTGTACAGAACAATGTGCGTGACACCGTCCTTACACAGCACTTTGACTGCCTGCCGTGTCCACGGTGTTGCCTGAACTCGCACTGTCTGGTTATGTCAGTGTAGTCTACTATTAAGAGGTGCCTAGAAGATGAATGCTTTCCATGTCTGACATACAAAAGGAAAACAAATATATAACAGAGGAGAAAAGGAACTTTTTTTGCTGTAAAGACAAAATATATCCAGAGAAAAAATCCCAGCTGCCACACATCTGAGTCCTATTCAAGGAAACAGAAGATTTACCTCCAGTCAGCCCACCTCTGCCCCAGGCTAACCTTAATTCCTCTCCACCCCTCCCCATGTCGATACCTAGACAAGTATTTAACCATGACTGAGTTGCCTGTAATAAAGAAGCGTCTCTAAACTAAAAAAAAAAAAAGTCTCTCTGGCAAATAATTTAACCACTGGAGGGGGGAGGATCCAATTCAATCAATGATGACATTCCTTTCCTGTGAGTGAGCGAGTGAGTGAGTGAGTAATGTGTGTGTGTCCAGTGTGTGTGTGTGTGTGTCAGAAAGACAACATTGACAGGCAGGAACAGCCAGACAGTTCTCCAGTATTTTACATGACCCCTCTAGAGGGTCTGAAGGTCAAGACCAGAAAAGACACAATGTATGTTTCCGCTTTTTGCGGAAAACCTTGATAGAAGACAGGATCATTGCTTGGCCACAAAGAAGAAGATAAAGGGTGTATACAGTAAACGGAGAGAACAACAACAGTGGGGGAGGAAAGAGACTCATTCGTCACAATCCTCTGGTCGTCGGGGGCGACCATGCGTACCTTCCTTGGCAGCCTGCCAGAATTCAAACGCCACTCTGAAAGCCTGAGCCACTGTTAGGGTTACCGCCTGGGCCTGTTGGAGGGAGGCAAAGAGACCGATTGTGAGACAGAGGGATCATGTGAAAAAAATCAAAGAAAGATGAGTAGTACTTATATGAATCTTATTCACATGAGGGATACTTAAGGAAGTCCTGGATCTATGGCCGTGATAAAAAAAAAAACAGGAAGTGACCACCAACAGCAGGGCTTCCTTCTCAGACACTTGAAAAGGGGGAAAAGAAACCAGTTGGCTCCATGACGAGTTGTTTATGCGACTGGGAGGATACGTGGCCTTTCGGCCAGAACTAAATTAGTGAGGGGAAGGAAGAAGAGGGAGTGGCTCACTCGTTCCGCAAACCTCCAGGGATGGAGAGTATGCCAGAGAGGGACGGCAGCCTCCCCGCCCTTCATCTTCTCACTCCACGTCTTTCTCCTGATCATATACTTGGACATTCTGTATGTCACTTCTCCTGCCTTAAAGCTTTAGTGCGTAACTTTCTTATATTAATAAACGTCCGTTGCATTCAAGCCACTGCCAAATAAGTTGCGACAAAGCTAATTAAGACAATCAGCTCCACACAACTCTTTCTCTATTTCTCAGTTTTTTTTAATCGTCCATGTTATCTTTTGCTACTAGCAACTGCGTGGAGGAGGGGTGGGTGCGCAATCACAAAAGGCTTGTTAACATGTGGACAAGCCGACAGTAATGTGGTCATTACTTAGAATTCCCCAGAACCTATGATAATACTTGGACATTTTCCATGGTATTCAAGTATGGCAGGCAGTGCAGTTGTTTGGAGGTCTCTTTGAACCATACTTTTTCTATACATTCTGCATAAAGTGCTTTCCACACGTTGCCAGGAAGCTGAATCGAATACCTGAATACAGAATGCTGAACCATAAAAAATCTGTAGCCTACATTCGTAGCTACATCCTGCAGCCTTATTTCACTATACATGTATTTACATGAAACCAATGGCATTAAAAGGAATTGTTCAAGATTTTGGACGATTTGCTTTCTTGCTGAGAATTTGATGAAAATATCAAAACCACTTTACATCTATATGAAGCCACAGCCAGAAGCTGAATAGCTTAGTAACGTGCAAGACTGGAAACAGCCTGGCTCTTTCTAACAGGTGAAAAAAACACCTACTTAACCCTTTAAAGCTCACTAATTGACGTGTTATATCTTGTTTGTTTGTTTGTTATTGGTATCTGCTTATTAGTCAGATTTGAAGGTGTGATACCACTGAGGGGTATCAATCTTCTCTTTTCCCATAATGTTCAATTCTTCATTTATTTAGAAATGCAAAATGGAAAGAGCATTAAACATTATGTCTAATATTTGGATCCAGTTGGTTGCAAACTCTTTGTGTCCACTTACAGAAGGTGAGTCTTTCACATGAATAAGTTGTTGGACTACTTTGGGTAAACAGCCAACAGTGGCATTCAGATTTGCGAGACAGTTTACGTACCATTTTTCTCTTCGTGCAGAGGAAGGCATGACACTCCAGAGTCTCATTGTGTTGGCTCTGGACGATGTAGGCAAATACTTTGTCATGCATCTTGTCCGCTGTGCAATATGATATTCTGAAAGAAAAAAAAAACAGACAGATGGGCACACTTTAATAAAAACTCAGAGACTTTATAGAGTCATCACACATCAAGTGGGTCCATTGTGCAACTTCATCTGCACTAAGCCCTTAAGCTAGTCCAGCAATCTGATTCAAACTGTTCAATCTAACAATTCTCTGAACTGTTATAGAAAAAAAAAATCCTTGCCATTCTTGAAGCCAGCTGCACTTGCAATCTCACCACTCTGCACATGATCAAATACACACCCCATCTGGGTGCAGGTACAGAGATGAACAATGCCATGTATTTGAACTTAACACATGTGCAGTGGACATCTATGCTATTTCGCCAAACGGATGCCGTTCCTTTTTCACTTCTTAAAAGTTACAGTTATCACACTCCCACTGTGTCCACTTGCTTAACAACCACGACCCACTGTTTTAAATTAAAGCTTTTAGATTGGTCTGGCCCCAGTAAGGTAGATGAAAAGACATACGGAGGTGATTGTTCCTGTTGTGCTCTGGTATACGAGGTCATTTACTGCACTAAGATTTATCTTTGTCACATGTGAGAGAAATATCAGTCTCAGGTGCAGAATAGGGATTTAAATTAAGCTGTAATGCTCCACAAATAGCTTTTCTCCACTATTTGATAATGATCATGTTATAACCCTAATACCAAAGTGACGGGTACACTGGCCAGTTGGGAGGGAAACCCAAAATGATGGAGGTAGGCTATAATGAATGTCTGCCTGTCATGTCATCTGTCCTTCCTTTCCCCTTTCGGGCATCAGCAATGTGCACAAACTTCACTCAGTTAACTAATGAATGTCTAAGGAATATACAGATGTGGATATAATTAAAAAAAAAAAAAAAAAAAAAAAAAAAAAAAAAAAAGGGAAGAACATTTTGGAAAGGTTTAAAAATCCCAGCTGCAGTCTGCACAACAGTTACAATTACAGATTGGGAGAGAGGGTGTCTGGCAAATTGTGTATTTAGGCAAATCCATTACTTTTATTGGTTGTCCATCTTATTAGCAGATGTTCGGGGAGGGGAGCTCTAATACATCCAGCTGCTTTATGTCTTCACACCATCCTGAGGTCAAAGCTGGACTCACTTCACGCAGTTAGCCTTTAATTGCTGTCATATTTACCTCATATTCTTCAAACTACAGAATCCATTAACAGTGCAGCATTTTACTGGAGCACATTGCAAATATGGGGGGGTGGGGGTGTTGTACGCATTTGGGTATGTTTGGCATTGATACGCAGACAAGCTGCTGTAAAATTCTCTGAAATTTGTGATGAAGAAGTAATTCAGGGAGCTGAAACAATTAGTTCAGAGGTTTTCAAACTGGGATGCTTGAACCCAAGTAGGAGGCACAGGAGAGTTTAGGATGGGAGCACAGAGGGAGAGACACAAAGACACTGCCCGAGGTGAAAGAAAAAATAGGAAACAATAGGAAGTTTGGTCCTCATATGGCCCATTTACCAACACGGTCTGCAGCAGCAAGGGCCGTGACACATAGCTCATGGAGGCAATTAAGGTACTTAAGCTACTGCTTCCCAGTCAAATCTGGACACGTATTTCAAGATTCAGTGCAACTTACACTTCATGAGGATATTATCTCCAATATGTGGTGATATCTCCAATATGTAGTGATATATACAATATTTAAAATAGATACAAATAAACATCAATTAACCCTAAAAAAAATAACTCCAGAACTTGCCTGAGAATCAACACATTTAAGGCCATGACACACCAAGCAGACGGCCGAGAACTAGTGGTGTCGAAGGCCAACTGTGGCGTCGCCTTTGTCTTTGCCAACGTTTTTAGTATCAAAGTCATTCAGGGATGGCTGTCTATGTATCCATGGGCACATTGCAAACAGCAACTCATGATAACTAACATTTTAAAAGACAAACAAGGAATCTTAACAAGAATCATTAGATTCATTTTTAGCTGCAACCCTACCGGCGGTCAGTGACTCAAAATTGATGTTGACCATGTCTGTTCAGTTTTATCTCCGAGTGACTGAAGGCGCTTAAAGCTTACAGCAACATACACACCTTATTAATTTAAATTTATAGATTTTTGTGTGCAATGTTCCTCAGGTTAATAATAATTTAAAAAACAGCCCATGTAGAGTCCAGATTCAAATATAGATAAGTTCTGTATGCCTGAGATATGAAATCCATCCTGATTACTCTAAGCTGCACAGCCACAAAGCAGTTTTGTAATAAAAAGATATGCAAAATTAATCTGGTGGGAGGAATGAAACAAATGTTCTCTAAAATAGAACAACATCCCAAAGGTGACACAGGAAAGCCAGTAACATGGTCAGTACTTGCCAAAATGTTAGAAAGTCCCACTCACAACTCTTCTTAATAAGTAGTCTCATAAACGTGGAATTTTAGAAAAATGATTCAAGCTTGGCTCATAAGCTCAAGGCCAATGGAGGTTAGGCAGCTTTAAGCATGTGCAGGCTGTGGCAGGCAAGAAAAATCTGTAGGCATTTATGAGAGAGAGAGGGAGACGAGCGAGAGAGAGAGAGGAGAGAGAGAGAGCAGAGAGAGGTGTGTGACATACAGCTGTTGTAATGCTCCAAGAGAGTCAAGAGAGTTGAGACATACTCTGGGACTGAGTACTTTACACCACCCACACACACCAACCACACACACCACACCCCACACACCACACACACACACACACCACAACACACACACACCCACACACACACACACACACACACAAACACACACCAACACACACAACAGCGAGAGAAGAGAGAGAGAGAGAGAGTGATGGATGAGAACAAAAAAATATCTTTCTGTTTTATTGTAGATGATAAGGACAAGCTCAGGAAAGGAAGCATTTCATAACTGGGGCCATCTGACTGAGTCAGGGACACCAAGTGTGTAATAATCAAAAGAGTCAATTAGAAGGACTGACCTGTATATGGAGATGTTTTCTATCAGCTGGTTGGAGGCACTGTCGTAAAGGATGATTCCTCGTGGGGAGACTGTTAATGTGACTTTCTGGAGTTTTTTTCCACTGGCTTTGGCCTGGAAGGAAGGAAGGGGAGAAGGAGAAAAAAATACAGTGTGTGAGTAAGACAGAGAGAAAAATCAACCTAGCCGAGTGCTAACCTTTATGTAAATGCTAATTTTTGATCAGACCAGACAATCATGTTTTCATGGCATCCAGACGGTAGGACAAAAGATGCCAGGCAATCAAAAGATCTGTTAAATCACTAGAGACCTTCAAATCAAAAATTGTAGAGCTGCTGGTCTGCTTAACAGCAGACAAATATGTATATGCAATAAGCCAAATGACAAAAACATTGTCCAGACAAACACACAAACAACTTTGAATAAAGATTCTTAAAAAAATTAAGTTTGTGTACGAGTGAGAAAAAGGCATTCAATCCAAAATAAATCAAATATTTTCCTATGGCCTGACAAAATATTACTTTACACCAACTGTTACACAATATCTGACAAGTAAAAAAAAAAAAAAAAATCCCATTAGGCAGCCTAACATCCTTTTCAGATGCACAAGGGCAGCCAACAGATTAGGCCCATCAGAGCCTCTGCCTTCTTCTCCATCAACATGTCATGAGTCCCACCATTCTGCCGCCGCTGACTTCATTATCCACCGAGCTGCCAGGTCCAATAACAGTAAGTCTTTTCTACCATGATAAAGCTGGCTGAGCCATATACCGAGCAACAGAGTCCAAACTAAATGCATCCTACTCTAAATGTCAGCCTGGGTCTCGTGGGGGAAGGGGAAGGGGAATGGGGGGGAGGCTGGGCAGCCAACCAGTCACTTTTCGCCGAGGTGCCATTCAGGTCATAAACAGGAGAAAACTATGGGATGACTGTGATTTTCGAGTGGTGGAGGTGGTGATGTGGGTAAGATATGTGTGCTTGAGAGAAACTCATTTTCTCGGAATAGTCTGCTGAATAGGAGTGCACTGACCAGAGATATTCGGGTGCCCTATCTTTAAGCTATACCAATATTGTGTGTGTGCGTGTTGCCTGCTGCAAGGGTGTAGGTGTGTGTTGTCTCTCACCGTGGCCACTATCCTCTTGACAGCAGCCGCAGACAGCTCCTCTCCTTTGGGCTGCTCAACCATTGTGACCCCCAGGTACTTGAGCTGGAACACCATGCCCTCCAGAAGGGTCTCCCTTGTGTCTGTCCAGTTCTCTGGAAGCTCTGCGGATGACACACATGCATCAGTGACACTGGTGCTCTTTCACAACCCTGCTGTTTGTACTGTAAGGCAGGCTGAGAGATACTCTGTCAGACGTGTCAGTACAGCACTAGGGTTGGGTACCGAACTTGGTACTTTTAAGGGTACCAACCAAATTACCTCGATAATACTGAGTACCAACTCACATTAAATCAATCAGTGCCAAGTTTCAGTGCGTGAGAGCGCATCTATGTGAGTAACTTTGGGAGGGCCGTGTACAATGTTAGCACACATTAGCTCCTGAAATGACATGCAGTATCTGCTAAATTTATATAAAACCAAGAAAAATGTTGATATTATTTATTAATAGTAATAATAATAATAATAATAATAATAATAATAATAATAATAGCAACAATATTAATATTATATTAATATTAAATATAGCAGAAAAGACATGACAATTCTAATTTTGGGTCATGAAAAAGTGAGCAAGGGTATGTGTTATTTCCACATGCCATCTATGTTTGCATTTGGAAACTTAGTCGCAACTAACATCTACATCCATTTTATTTAATAAAATCGGACAGCGAATTAAATTTGTTTTATTCATTAGGGCAGACGTCTTTGAGGACTCTGGAAATTCTGGCGCTAAGAACACAACCCTTTCTGCAGCTGTGTGTAAAAATGTGTTGCGCTATAGTCACTGCTGGTACCTTAGTACAGAATTGGGAAGTGAACGTTTTTCACAGCCGTTTTACAGCTTTAAAGAAGTGACTAGGTGGTTGGGTGAAGAGATCCAGGTCCACTCAAAATCTAGAAAAGAAATCTGTCATCTTTGGTGGGATTTGGAATAAACACAGATTTGATCTAGGTGATAAAACTGGTCCCTTAGACTATTTGCCAGAACTAATTTACAAACCTGCCAACTACTGCCGTGAAGTCATTAAAAGATCTCCTCAAGCCTACATAAAACTCTGAGGCTGTGGTTTTTATTTTTGAAATCATTGATGCTTGAGCCGCTCAAGGCAATGTACTTCTCTTCATATTATATAAATATGAAGATATTTATATCTTCATATTTATATATTATTTAAATATGACGATATCCAGGGGAGCCTGGTCCCTTCTAAATAACACCAAATCATTAGGACCAATGTTGGAATTATGCTGACAGTCCACACTAGATCTTCAACATTCAGCTGCTTTTAAATTGACCAACCATGAGTTGTTGTTTTTTTAATTAGGAACCAGCTGCATTAACAGCCAAAGTGGAGGTTCACACAAGTAGACAACAAACAAATTGCTTCTTCAGTATTCAGCCATTTGCTCCAACAATAAACATGCTGACTTCAACTTGAAGTTTATAAAAAGTTTATGGACTTGCCATTATGATGTGTGACAATGAGTGGAGGAAGAGAGACCAATTTGTCTCATCCTTGTCTAAAAAGGTCCCTAAAACATAATCAACATTATGCCCATCTCTCCTGGGTGGTCTTTTTGTCACCCAGTATCTTCAGGGAGATCCAAATAGAATCCTGTGGTCTCAACCACTGTGTTTTTGTCCAAGGACATCTGCAGCCAGCTATAAATGGTAAAACGGGTCCTGCTCATGTGCTGTATAATTCTGTCATGGGTTGGGCTAACTCGAAAAATGCTTTTTAGGGAGATTAAGTTCAATGAATGAATAGTTTTGGCCTTCTGTCAGACGTAAACATTCAATCGGTAGACAGAAAATGACAGGTATTTTGCATTTGTATTCATTAATACTTCGTAAACGCCATCACTTGGCCTAAGAACCCATATTGTTCAGGGAACCGCTTAGAAATTGTGGCAGAGCCTAACCTATAATATTCCTTTCTTCACTAGCCAAACCAAGCCAACTGTGAGTTGTGAGACGGAGAAGGGTTTATAATTGTCTATATGCAGCTAGAACCAAACCCATATTTAAGTAATGGGTGGGTCTGAAGTGAACACCCACTCTAAGGTCAAGGTCTTTGAGTTCCTAAGTGTGGGGAACACATAAGGCTGTCGTCCTCTGATGATCCCATAGTGACATTAGTGCCTAGATAAGTAGCACCCTTACTATAATGTGACCTGTCACAAGGAATCATTAGCTTCTACTCAAGACCTAAATCAAGTTACCAAGTGGTCCAAGTGGACTATCAGTGTTCATTACGAGCAGTAGCCACAGTAGCCACTTAGAACGTTTGCAGGCTGTTACACAAATATGATGATAGGGATAGCAGGCTCAACC
>NC_045752.1:14326984-14330919 GCF_008692095.1 Etheostoma spectabile | reverse complement strand
AAGACATTTCTAACCTTTAGTGCTAGCTTGTGTTTATAAAGGCAACGGTGAACCTAAGTCCAGAGATTTTCAGTCTTTACATAAGGCAGCATTGCTGACAGGTCTGCTGCTGTACACTGCAACAATTGGTGAGAAGTGCATTGAACAAGCTCTGAGTCATTCAAGACTTAGGACAGCTGTCATTCACATTACACATGCTGCAGCTGCAGGCCTGTGCTGGTCCATTTCAGATATCAGAAGCAAGATTCTGTATGTCATACTTCAACTAGGGATGACCAGCAGTTTACCCTGACTGCAATCTTAGGAATCCCCCATCCCAAGATATCCTGAGGAAGCTACAGTAAGACAAGACAATGCAGATGATGGGAGATCTTCAGCTTGGAAATACGAGTAGATTCATACTCTGCGAAGGTTTAAAAAGTGCAATCTTAGTGAGCAATGACACAACACCTTTCTTCAAAAACTGACACAATGGCAGTTCAAATGAGCAACTCATAAACCAGAGCTATTATGAGGCTGTTGCGTATACCCAGAGCGGTTTGTAAGGAATAGTAATCCATTTTCATATTGGTCACATTTACATTCACACAACCAACCCCCCAGCCAACACCAGCCCCCCCTCTCCTCCTCCACCCCAGCTCTCCGCAGCTACGGTGCTGATTAGAGCAAACTTCAAAGGCTTCTTGGCTACGCTGGAGCGTTGGCTAGTCAGTGAGCTCTGCTCGCCTGGCTGACACCAAAGAGCAGGCGAGGGAGCACTGAGGTTTGCTGAGTGGACCGATAGGATTGGGCTGGCAGCTAATGGGGCAGCAACAGTATCAGTGAGTGTAGAAGATGTGAGGGATTGTTTGGCCAATTATCTTCAAAGTATAACGTGGATAATGAACCAGCGGGGCTCATTTGGTCGTGCTCTGGTTCTTGCTCTGCAAGTCTTCATAGGGCCAGGTGTCTGAACTGTGTTTTTTACAGCTGCTGAGCTTACCACCCTTTAAAAACACACACAAACCATTACATAAATAGTAATACACTTCAAGAGAGACAAGAAAAATATGTGTTATGGAAGAAGACTCACTGAACAACATACTGTACATCTGCTGGTTGCCCACCAAATGATAGGAGATTGAAAATTAAGAATGTACCACAGCCAGTATCTGTCAAACAAATAAGTCTGTTTAACGGTCAGGTTAAGGTTGCACCGTACACAGCACTCAAGGAAAATGGGAGAAATCTCAGACGGGAAAATGGTAACTTAAAGTTGTTTCATGTTAACCACTCTTAACATAAGAAGTTATATCCCTGTTCATGGGAACTGGTCAGCAACCTTCCGGGAGTCTCCAAAGTTATTGTTTCTTCCGTGTCTTTATTAAATAAATTGTTTTGGATAGCTAGTTTTGACTGTCCACAATTACACATTGACTATGTTTACATACACACAATATTCCGGTTTTTGACCTTATTCCAAAAAAAGACAATACTCCGACTAAGCTGTTTATGACCTTCATCAAATTCAGAATATTGTCCTGTTTGGATTAATAGTGAAATATGAGTGTGCGTCTTAGCGTAGTCAGTGTGTAGTTAGTGATGTGGTAAGAGTTAGTGTAGCAATGTGTAGGCCTACACAATTCAGGGAAAAATATGAATCAAGATTTTTTTAGTTTAGAATTGATATCACAAATCTCTGCCACTTTTTTTTTTTCCCCTCACAAAAATGGGGTGGCAGTAGCTCAGTCCGTAGGAAGTGTTACATTGGGTTGGCTGGTTCAAGTCCACATACGGACCAAAGTATGGTGGTGGACTGGTAGCTGGAGAGGTGCCAGTTCACCTCCTGGGCACTGCCAAGGCACCGACTCCCCAACTGCTCAGGGCGCCTTTCCTAATTATGTTTATTGCACACATGAACCATGACATAACAACACAGCTTGGCAGTACCAAACATATAGCACATTGCACAACACCACAAGCCTGTAAACAGAGGCTTCAATGAAGAGAAGGGAGAGCATTGCAGCGCTTCCGAGCGTTTAATGCAAACCTGTTTTATACAGTCTGTTCAAAACTCACAGAAGAAGTAGCGTTTGTGATGCAGTCGGCTCGTAAAATTAAATGAGAATCAAAGTCATTAAAAGAAAGAAATTAAAGTTATAACGATTAATCGTGCAGACCTAGCAATATGCCATTCTCCAAAAGATCCAATGGCAGCCACACAACCAGCCTGTGTGAATGTCCGTCTGTCTCCTGCGTAAGACAAGTCTCAACACTCCACTGGAAGGGCTTGGCCAAGAGAAGAGGAGCGGAACCAAGAAAATACATGCAGCTATTCCCTCACTCTGCAGTTTACCTCATCTGAACTGTGGTGCACAAACCTTAAGAGTCTCTATATCACATTGTCAACTGAGCACAGGTGTAAAGAGCAGACATGTTTAATACACAAACATCTTCTGGATCAAATTTTTCTCTAAATGAGTGCAATAGAGGTCATTAAAGTAACTAAGGGTTTTTTGTGCAAAAATGGGTCCGACAGCATTTTAGACTTCATGAGAATGTCAAAGCCAACAGCGAGGAAATGAAGCAGGCGATTTTGACAAGGGAGGATCATAAAGGATCACTATCAGTCTCCCTGTCAACAACAGCCATCAAAAGTGACAGCTATGAAGAGAGAAAATCCATTTTGGCTTGGCCACAGCTTTAAGAAGGACAGACAGACAGAGACAGGAGGAGGTCAGGGAGACAAGACAAGTGGAGACATTGAGACATACATAAATGAAGAACAAGCAGATAAAAGACAAAACAAAGTGAGGTAGGCTAATCATAAAATAAAGTGTAATCACCGTACAAACAACATGAGCGCTGTCCTACGCTGTGTGTCATGCAGGCCAAATGATGTAGTTAAGAGTCTGGGGCTGGCGGAGAGCGAGGTGTGGATGCCGCAATACAGGCATTAAAACACAAATCACCACAGTGCCATCCTGACAACTTGAGTCATTTTATCACTGCGATTAAGCTTGCTTCCAGCCAACCTCTTGAAAGTGGATGGACATGCTTTTCTAAAATACAAGCAATGATTGAGTACAGAGAAGAATTAAAGATGAAAACGCCAACTCTTCCTGGCAGTCAGTGACGGGCATGTGATAGGAGCTTGGTGCGACTGAGTCAGACCTACACAGTGATTAACTATCACATCCAACAGTAGGAGTTGATGTTCTAGCAGTATCTGGGAAAATCCTTTAATATCCTTGTTATTGACATCATTCTACGAGTAACACCAGATGATGTACATGAGTAAGCCACCACAGTGCTGAATCACTAGGTAACAGCAGTTATATATTCAACAGTCTCTCGTGAACTATTATTTTGGGATCCTAGGGAAGGGGAGGAGCGCGGCTCAGCTTGGTTTAACATACAAACAAAAATCAAGACTTTTAGGTCAACTGTTAAAGCCCCCACCCCCACAGCTCCAGCAGGCTCCAGCCTGAGTCGAGCCTGCTGCATCAACATTTTCCCCTTTGTCAAGGTTTGAAAGGAGCTTCTGAGCATTGAGAGCTCTCCACGTGTCGTCGCATTGGTGTCAGTGAATGAGAGAGGAGAGAATCCCATGCAGCGCATTCATCAGAGCCCTCTGGATCCCAAACTGTGAATGACTGTGTCTGGCTGAACACACGCTTGCCCACCTGCATACCTTCTCCTAAATAAGATTAGAATTGAACAAATCTCCACAGTGGCTTCTGTATTTGTTAAAACGAATTTGCACAGGGAAACAAGCACTGAAACAGGCAAACAACAGGGTCTTAATTCTTGTAATTCTTGTAAATTTTCATTTACAAGCATAATACACATTTTTGTTTATCAAATTGAAAGAAATAACAGGAAAATTATTAGATTTCAGTCAAATAAGGCAACAGTACACAGACTGACCATGCTTACTGTTGTGCGTAGTCACC
>NC_045752.1:14322246-14326974 GCF_008692095.1 Etheostoma spectabile | reverse complement strand
CCAAAGGCCCATTCTGATCCAGGAAAAACCTTGAATGTGCGTAACCAGGGGATATTGGGAAAATAAGGGTAGTGGTAGTCTTGCTGCCCTTATTGTGGTCCTCTCAGAGGATCAGGGTTCAAGTATGGGCAGAGGTGACATTATCTGCTCTCCAGAGATGCTTTGTGTGCCCTTGTGCAACTCTCAGCAAAAACAGATTGGAAAGGGAGGGAACCATCTGATGTAAAAGTTATGCTTGTCATGTTTGGGTGCAAACAGCAAACCAACAATATCTGAAAGTCTTAAGAATTTCCCAAACATGCACTGTTATATTCAAAATTGCTCATGAATCTTCAACAATTTAAGATGACTTCCTCTTATCCCACAATGATGAGACACGTGCAAAAAAAACACCTATTCCAGCATTATTAGATTCCAATCAGGACACTTTAATTTAGAAACTGCCGACTCAGATGAGGAAAGATGCCTGCAGGGATACACAGAGACACAGCTTGTTGAGAGAGAGCCTTGGAGAACCTTCCACTATGCCACAGAAAAGAGAAATAGAGAAAAGAAAAGTACGACATTGCTATTGCAGACTATTTTCTGTGGTCAAGTCTCAAGTATGGGGGTCACTGTATGTTACATTATGGCCTGTTCAGGCTGTTGATGTGCAGTGCAGGTCAGAGATGAGCACCATCATCACCACTTCTTAAAAAGACACACAGTCATTGCAGGAAAAGGCTGAGATGGTCTCTCTCTTCTTAACAAAGCTCTGAGTGTTAGACTAATGGAAAGAGTGCGTTACACATGGGGCCATTGTCACTGTCCGTCTCTGCCTGGTCAAAGACTGATCCAGTACTATTGTTCCCACTCCTAACTCCAGCTTCTGTTGGAAGGATACAGGAAATATTTTACATGTTATCGGAAACCCAGGTCAACACTTCACTCTGACACACACACACACACACACACACACACACACACACACACACACACACACACACACACACACACACACACACACACACACACACACACCACACACACACACACACACACACACACACACACACACACACACACACACACACACACACACACACACACACACACCACACACGAATACATTTTTTTTTTTTAAACGAATAAAAAAAGAGTCATTTTAAAAAAAAAAACTGCAGTTTGTAAGGGCCTGGATGGCCTAGTGGCAGAGTGAGCGCGCCTATATATAGATGCTTGGTCCTCGACGCAGAGGTCGTGGGTCTAAGCTGTCACAATAAAAGGCCTAAATGCCAAATAATGATCTTAGAAAAAAAAAAAAATGCAGTTTGCTACTAGGCATGGGGCGGTTACCGGGTTTCAAGGAATACCGCAGTTTGAAAAAGTCCCGGTTTTAAAACCAATAACATTTTCTGTCATACTGTTCCTAAGGTACAGAAAGTGCACTTTAGAAATCTCCTTGCCATTGTTCAGTGTGTTTAAAAAATGGAATATCTTGTGCTCAACCCAAACATTTCAAAAATAAAACTTTTTAAAGCTGTAATTGCAATGCTGCAATAACGTGAAACCGTGATATTTCAGCTGAAGGTTATCACACTGTCAGAATCTCATACCGGCCCATGAATATATGCTACTGACCTTTTCTTTAAACTATCACAAAAAAATCTCTAAGGGTCTTTCGCGATGTGTATTTTGCACCAGCTGATATTGCAATGACAGTAAAAATAAAAACGATAGGTATATTGTGCAGCCCTACCACAGAAACATTAACTACAGGCCAGTTCACTAAAGACACAATCAATACAAAATAAGTATCGTCAGAAAGTCAAAAGTCAGTGAGGATCCTTTATGTCCGGCAGCCTGTGACCTCTTTTCTATCTGTCCTTTGGCACTCTAATTTCATCGCCTACACCCCCAGGTTTATGATGTGTTGTAGCATTTCCAATAACACAAAAGTGTTGCATGCCTGTGTATCCGTATTTAATTTGATGACATAACAATTCCAGTTGGATGAAGCAAAGGATTTGCAGAGGATAAAAATCTTACAGTCATGGTTTAAGTCACAACATGAGACACGTGTCCTGCAATATTGGCTAAATCCACTCAAACAAGTAAAGTGAGGAGAGGGAGAGAGGAGGGGGGGGAAGAGTGGTCATGCCAGTCAAGGATTACAGCTGATGAGCAGAGGCCAGAATGTACTCTCAACAAGAAGCAGGGTAATGAAAGTGATCCTTAAAGCACCCGGTTTCTTCTTTTTTTTTATATAATCTGATTTATTTAAAAATTAAATCATGAACAGGGTGAATCGAGATCGCTATTTTATAATGATTACTCGTGCAGGCCTACTAGGGAATGGGTTTTATATAGGCTACAGTTTATAAATGTCCAAAATGTGATTGACTCGAAAAGAACAAAATACAGACAGAACACCAACACTGTCAGTAGCATGGTGCGCCACCAGTATACGAGCATGAAGCCAAAATGATTAACCGACGGACAAAAAAACGTGATGATTATGATCAGGCGGTGTGATCTGAGCTGATAGTGAGTCCACTAGAGTTCGAGACATAGTGACACACAAAGCAGAGACCTGCAGCAACAGAATGGGACCCTACCTAAATTGAATGTAATTTTGACCCAGCCGCACTCGGGTCCAGGTAGGACACATTAAGACCGTCCCCCCAAACCAGTACAACAAAAACAGCATGAAAAATAAATAAACCATTCCTTTGCTTTGACTGTTTGATTCATTGTTTGGTCACATGTTGCCACAAGGGCTGAGGAGTTTCCTTGTTGAACCAGTTTGACACCTGAGACCACAGATTTGTGTAATGTGTCCCTGAGATTTTGGAGGTGGGCATGTATGTGTGTGATGTGCTTCTTTGCAAGAGAAATGTTTCAACTTGTAATGTCGGCCGCAGAGGCAGACATACAGGTGGGGGGGAGAGAGACAGGTCAATGAGCAGTAAAGGAATCTTCCATTCATTAAAAATAAAAATCCCCTCTGCATTCCTAGTAGGGGTGTATGATTCAGAAAACACCACAATTCGATTTAAAAAAACAATTCTCACGATTCAATTCAAAATCGATTTTCGATTCAAAAAATATTTAAAGATTGTAAATGTAGTTACTTCCCATGTGATAGCATACACACCATTACAAAATGAAGAAAACAAAATTAATACATTTTTAGGGCTGGAGATTATATCGATGTATCAATATCGCAATGAGACTAGATATCGTTTTAGATTTCGGATATATCGTAATATGGTAAGTGTTGTCTTTACAGGCTGCATTACAGTAAAGTGATTATAGTCATTTTCTGAACTTACCAGACTGTTCTAGCTGTTCTATTATTTACCTTTACCCACTAAGTCATTAAATAATTTCTGGAGAATATTTATCTAAAAAAATATCAATGTGTAAAAACATTTTGTTAAAGCACCAATAGTCAACCATACAATATCGCCACAATAACGACATTGAGGTATTTGGTGATCTTAGATCGTGATATTTGATTTTCTCTATATGCCCGCCGAATTATATATATATATATATATATAAATAAATAGAGTCATAGAATTCAAAAAATCGATTCATATGAATCGATTTTTGGAATTCTATGACTTGATTTTGAGTCGGTAGAGCTTGAATCAATTCATGAATGTGAATCAATTTTTTGCACACCCCTAATTCCTGGCTATTTCACATAGGCCTAAAAGATGAGTTCAGAGTACAGGGTGTGTCATGTGAGCTTTATTTCATTACCATGGGCAGAACTCAACAGGGATTTTTGAAGGTTTTGGTGGTTAAAAAAAGAGCAAGTCTCACCTGAATAACATGCTCACCAAAGTCAGAGGAGGGGCAGCTTCAACTACTTTGAGTATCATTCATGTCTATTGAACAAACACCCAAAAGGCATCCATAAACCTCCAAAGTTGACTGACAAGTAAAAGAAAAAGAAGGAATTACTGCTGGGGTTGCTCAACAACGTCTTGCTTAAACTTTAGGAGCTGTAGAGTTATGGCCTTATCGCGAATGCAGTAGTAACTTGTATTATGAACTCCCTTTCTCAGAACAGATCGGGATGACATTGCTGACTGAACCAGTGACAGCTGTCTAAATATGGATTTGTGGACTTTCCCCTTGCTGTAAAAGTCTCATAGGTGTTTAGTTAGTCACCAAAATGTCCTACTGACAATGAAGCTAAAGCTAAAGAACTGTGGACTGGCACACTGACCATATGTCTACACATATGGCTAAAGGAGATTACATTAATTATGTCTTACCAGGAAGACCAGACTTCCCTTCTGGCTTCACAATCTTTCAAAAGTAGGGCGTACTGTGAAAAAGTGGGGCAAATAAGAGATGTTGTGTCTATTTCCTTGACTCATAGTGGGGACTTGGTTTTCTAATTGTGTGTCTGCCATAAATGTGTTTATTTAATTATAAGAAGTCCTTTACAGTTTACACAGACAGGGATATAGTGTTAACACATGGGAACAGATGAACATGTTTTCTAATCACAGGCAAATGAATGCAATATCACACAGTAGGGCTGAACGATATTGTGTTTTAGCATCGACATCGCGGTGTGTGCATGCGCAATAGTCACATTGCAGGACCTTGCAATGTTGACGCTAATCCTTTTTTGTTGCTTGATAGAAAAGTAAACTTTCACTGTTCTCCTTTTCCATGATTATTACCGTTCGACCTTTCCCCTTTAATACAGGTAGCCATGTGGAC
>NC_045752.1:14314349-14322236 GCF_008692095.1 Etheostoma spectabile | reverse complement strand
GTATGCATGTGACAATAGTTCGACAGGGTTACTGTTATGGAAGAGAGGCTCTCCGTGTGTAGATAAGTACTGTAGCGAGCTGGCCCCGCTAGTCGAACACATCCTGAAATTTAGAGGAAGCAACATGCAGTCATTGTCACAAACTTTAGCCTGGATTGATAGTATTATATGAATACAATGGTGTCATGCGAGTCAACCAGCGTATTTCTACCTGATTTCTCTCTCCAAAACCACTTCAGAAGAGTAGTCACAGCGTTTCCATGCTTTGGTGTTTGTAAAGCATTCAAGTTTAACAAAGAATGGTTCACATTAGAAAAGATCCTTTTTCATTTTTATCTTCTATGTAGATGCACTCTCCTACAAAATCACTGCGGTAGTCGAGAACGATTTACTATTTCCAAATAGAGCTATTTATGTCATCTTTTAAAAATGTATTTTTCTTTTTTCATATTGCAATATATATAGCAAGGAAAGAATATCACAATGTCAGATTTTTTCCAATGTCGTGCTGGCCTATTGCAGTGAATAACAGATGAAAATAGATTGCCTCACAAATTCATCAACCTAGCCTGTGTCAGTTACTGGTGTAATGATAACAATTCTGATGTTAAACTTTCCTATTTTTCCTACTGTTTCAGTGAAACAAGAGAAAGCAAACATCCATGTCTCCACAGGTTCAAAAATTGCTCAACAGTGGCTGTTTGTGCAGTCCTATACACACACACACACGTGACTTCATCATCGGGGACTCTACACACACCACACACCACACACACCCACCACACACACACACACACACACACACACACACACACACACACAACCACACACACACACAACACACACACACACACACACACACACACACACACACACACACACACACACACACACACACACACACACACACACACACACACACACACACACACACACACACACACACACACACACACACACACACACACACACACACACACACACACACACACACACACCACACACACCACACACACACACACACACACACACACACACACACACACACACACACACACACACGATCTAACAGAGCTATAAATCAGTAAGGCTTTTACAACTCCATAAAAGGATTCCTGCAGCAATCTCCATTACAGCCTGGTAGCCCCCTTTAGGTGACTTTATGCATGGGGACGGAGCCCTGACTGGCTAGAGCCGGGCCAGAGGTGCAGAGGGACTGGCCAGGGCAGACCACACACTAGGTGCATTTTATTTTCCTTAAATTGCAACACCGGCTCCTCCACTTGCCTCCCTTCCCCGCGTCTTAGTCCGTCCCACCAGGGAAGCATGGGAGAGACTGAGTAAATCATGGGGGAGAGAGGCAACGAGGAAATGTGTTTTAGAGGGTTAAGACATCCTTTCCTCTGAAGCGTCACGTTAATTGGTCAGCTGTATGGGCGTGTTAGCAGCGGCTTTCAGCTGCACTGCTTCCAGGAAGGCTGGTCTCGTGCATCTCGAGGTGGTGATGGCACAGTGGGTATGACACATGCCTTTGGTCTGGGAGACCAGGGTTCGTTTTCCACTGCAATACATCAACCAATGTGTCCCTGAGCAAGACACTTAACCCCTAGCTGCTCCAGTGGTGTGCGACCTCGGACATAAATAGCAATAGTAAGTCGCTTTGGATAAACGCGTCAACTAAAATGACATGTAATGTGTATCCTTGCAAGGGGTGTCACGATACCAAAAATTCAGTAGTCTGTGCCCATACCAGTAAAATAACACAATTCTCATACCAATTTCAATACCACGTAATAAAAAAAACGATTTTCTAAGATTCCATGTGAGATACCACTTTAACTTGAAACAAACTTTTTTGTTAAAATTTTTGAAAAATATCAAAATATGTCATGTCATTTGATGGTCATAGTGAAACCACTAGTGTCCAGACTTCCAGACATCTTTTCAAAAGCTACTGTGCAAAGACAACAACAGAGTTTCTAACAGTTGCGTGACCGGAGACGTGACAAACCCAAACCCAGGTAAATAATGGAGATGTATTTGAAAGATGGAAAGAGTTTAGAGCCCAAAAGGATGCAAAGTTGGCTAATTTCCCCCTGAACAGGTAGCCAAGCATTAGCTTCAGGCTAATTTATCACGGCTTTTGTGTACTCACATTGAATTATATGCCAGAGTACCCGAGTTGGTTATCCGCAAAAACAACGATGCCTATGGTGCTTCAAAAAATGGGCATTGTCTAGGTTTCATCATTTAAGAACCGGACAGTACCGTATGTGTCGGTTCTGGTGACATACGTAATCCTCGCTCATAGCTCCTCTGTAAATCCCTCCTCGACACTCGCTCCTCAGTGCAGGAATAAGAGTTCTGAGACGGCTTTCACGAAGGAGGGCCAGAACAACTTCTGGTTCAACTGAGGACCAAGTAGCTATTGGATAAGGGAAGTGAGATGCACTTATTGTCTGTTCCACAAAAAGTTCCTTAAGGTAAAAAGGTAATTACAGGTCTAATGTGTCTGTCGTTACCATTATGTCATTTAAATTCTAGCTCCAGATGTATAATTTAACACCAACTTATGTCAATGAATGTATTAGCGCCTGACCGATATATAGGCGGCCCGATATTATCAGCCGATAAACAAATAAATGAAAAAAATAATCAATTTATAATGACAAAAAAAAAGATTCTTATAAATTAATATTTACAAATAAAAACGGACAGTCAACCATGTTATGAGTTTTATGAGTTTGTCCACCAGAGGGTACTCTACAACGTCCCTGTTGGCAACACTGCTTTTTATTGTTTTGTTATTGTGTTTTTGTTCAAAGGACTTTAAGTTTCATATCTTAACTTTTTATTTTTATCCATTTTATTTATCAGAACTTCAATATATTTTGATGATCCTCTGTTCTGTTGTGACAATAAAACAAATGATCATCATACTATTTTAGTGAGAACTCATAAATAACATTAAAGTTATTTATGATAATGTTAGGGAAATCTGTTTGTTTTGTTAAGCTTTTATGAATTCTTTTTTTGAGTACATATGGGCCGATATACCGGAATATCGGATTTTTAAATAACCAAATATTTGTATCTGTATCTGCCTTAAAAATCCTTTATCGGTCGGGCTCCAGAATTGATGCTATTTGAATTATGTACACAATGCAAATTGTCCAACAGCTACACAAACTACCATCTCCGGTGGCGGCATCATTAACATTGGCTCACACATCTAGGTGTTATAATGAAGCATTCTAAATGGTTTAACATCATACACACTCTCCATTAGCCATCTGCATGAGTCGACTGACATCCTGATATGTAGCTGCTTCAATATTGACAACAGGAACAGTCTCTCTTTAATGCAGACAGGGCTTTTCTGCCTCCCACAGGTTTTCATTTAACATGAAGAAAAGAAACAGGGCTTTCATGACCTAAAAGATGGTTGATGTTACATACTATTTTCACCCCTTTAAAATGGGAACTATTCAGATGTAATGTGAGGGCAGTGCAGGAAAAAAACATTTTGTCAGCTCAGCAGACTGCCAAAAAGCAACCGAGCTGTTTAAAACCATGCAGGAAATGACACAGCTGACAAATGCTTGCCCGTGCAGAGGCACAAGACTGCAAAACAAAGGAAAACAGGGCAAAGCAGGCGCTAACTTCAGCCTACTCGAAATGTAGACATGCAGTGACTGATCATTAAACAGACATGGGCCAGTTCTGTGAAAACAATGCTGTAACCTGTTACAATCCAATGCTGACAGTGGGAGAAAAGGAATGCAGTGCTGATAAATGCCAAAGGAGTGGATAGGCTGCTTTGACAAGGCCAAGCCTACACATAGAAGGGAGAGAAAGCTTACTGGAGATATGTTGCAAAACTTTTCCTAAAATGATGGACCTGTCTAAATCTAGAAATACAACCCAAGCCAGAAGGCGAATTACTACCATTAGTATTCTGATGTCTAAAGTACAGTATCTGGATATGTCTCATGCGGAAAACAGAATCGACCTTGGAGCAGAAGCCTACTGACACAAGATGAAACAAGTTACCTTCTTATACATGATTCTGCAGTTCATGAATGCATACTGAAACACAGTTAAGTCTATATTTATCTCAAGTGATTGAAAAAAAGAGGAAGCTGTTACTTGATCACAGACCAAAAAAAAGAGGAAGCTCCACTGAATGCATGATATTGGGGGGAGAAATAACATGATGCATATTGAATCATTGATTCAATATCCATCTAATTATTGCATGTCTGTTTTTCAACAGCAGAGAGAGTGGAGGTTGTTGACACAATTGCCACAGATTGAATGTGGAGTCATGGCAAAGCTCATCATCGGCCAGGGCTTCCAGCAGTGGGGGTAGATTGATTGTTAGCCCTCTGTGACCACTGCCTGGTCAGATGTGAACCCCCCCCCCCCCCCCCCCCCCCCCCCCCCCCCCCCCCCCCCCCCCCCTCCCCACCCCCACCCCACCGAAGAGTGGACCAAAATAAAGCATCAATTGCACTGTGTTTGGCACGTGTGACATCTTGCTGCCAACTGCTCTATTGTCTATTTAAAAAAAGAGGGGGGCAGGGGGGCATTCCCCCTTTGTGTAAGCAAACATAAAAGGGTCTAGGCAGCTCAGCTTGCATTTGACAGCCATGCTAGCATAGTCCGTGTGATCATGCTCAGCCGCCTGGGTGATTGTACATTGGAGGGTACAAAGCAGCAGCGGTTGAAGCCCGTCATATAAAAATACCAAGAAAAACCCTAATGTGGCTTTCCTAATAACTGAACCCCCAATTCGAGTCCCCGGAACCACTCCTTATACAGCCTCGCATTTTTTTTCAAATAGTGTATTGCCTAGCAACTGTGCGTTGCTAGGATTGTACAGCCTTGCAAGGGAGAGGACCACTCGTCTTCTGATGCCTTTTCACTCCCGCGACTCCCCTAACGTTAGCTACCTCTGTCCACTTGCACAACAGTGCACCTCAAATTTCACAGCCTTGTCAGTCAGTCTGCAGAGTGACGTTGCAGACAGGATTTCACAAACTTTTGTCATAACACTGTCCGGTTTTGGTCAGAGTAACTAACTCGAGCAACGGATTCGACGTGTTAGCTAACGCTAGATATGCTGAGAACAAGTGTGGCAGCCGAACTTGTTTGGTCAGTGAGCAAAAGCATCAACAGGAGTCCGTTTACGAGCTGCGGGGCGCTGCTGTCAGTTTGAGTGTCGAGTTCAAAAGCATAACATTATCGACTTTAAATACTCACTCTACTGTTAAACCATTCGTTTTTCGAATGGATAGGTCTACCAAATACCCCCACAGTGACAGCTATTCTGTCCCTGTAGCTAGTTGACGTCCGCATACGAGTTGTAAAGTAACGCTAAGTAAACCTTCGGTTGTAATGATAGCTCCTTGTCAAGAGGGTAACGTTAACGTTAGCTTGGTTTGGCCAAGTTAGCTTCAATTTAGCCAAACTAGCAGCAGCTAACGCTTTCATGGCAATGTGTTGAACAACTGAATACTCACTTTTATGTCTGCTCGCAGCCCACGACTGTTTGGCCATACTGGGGCTCCGTATAATTGCCCTTCCAGCGGATTTCAAAGCGTCCATATCGTAGCTAATCCAAAAGTGGGGCAAAGAGCCCGACAAGCGCCTGTTCGTTTGTGTCGAAACACTTCGCCTGGTTTAATACAGTCTTCTCACGTTCAAACTTTTTTTTAGCTGTTTTTTCCTCCCCTCCGCACGGTTAGCTTTCAGTCGATGGTTGATTATCATGTTCGTCCCCCTGGGCGGTGTTTTGTATGTAAATGAACCGGATAATGTGCGTGACGCCCGTTTGTGGAATCACGCGAGTGAGGTTGTTGCAGCAGGGGCGCTCGCATCTCGAGCGGGCGGTGCTGCTGTCGCTCTTGTTCCTGTTATTACACGGTGTAGTTGTATTCCCACCCAGAGTCTTTTGTCACAAATAATTTGGTAGTCCCATCACGGTCTGTGGTTATACCTCTCATGTTTTATTCAACCACATGGCTTCTTCCTTATTGAGCTTCAAAATTCATCTTCTATTCAGTGGAAATGTCAGGAATGTCATGCCAAGAAATAGGATGGAGGGTGGAACTTCTTTAATTCAGTTGACTCTCCTTTTCAGGTTGCTATAGCAGCTTAATTGACATGCATTGTAGTAAAAACAAAACTTGTATTATTGTGAATGTTTTAGTTATGGCAACTGCCTAAAGGTCATTGTGTTTTTGTTTTTTGATACATTTTTTTATTAAGAAAGGCACATGATTAACATTAGGCTACCCATCACAGTTAGCCCATTCTTTTCTTTTTTTTAAGGTGATTGTTCAATGTCTGTTTTAAGCGAGCTTTCTGAGTTTGTAACATAGTCACTTAATACACTATTCTTTCTGATCAAGTGCATCGTGTTCCGTCTACTGTAGGCTATTCAACCCTAGCCCCCATATTATGCTCTGATAGCCCATAATGAAAGTAAACAGCTGCCAGGGAGGAAGGCTGTGAGGTCTTTTCTCAGAGAAGAGCCACTATATCAGCGAGTCATTGTTCAAAATTGAGAGCCAATGAGTCCCCGCTAAACATCTGGAGGAGTGGGTTCTTCTGATGAAAAAAAAAAGGAACTTAGGGAGATCTAGACTGTATACTGTGCAAATGCCTCATTTCATAGCCCTGTAGAGGAAACCCTGCCGGTCAGCCAAGAGTAATTTATGTCACATTGACCTCTTTCGTTCATGATTAAAAATACACATTTAATGGCCAAAAGGGAAAGATACGGTCAACTAACAACAATCTGACAGTTAACATTTGAGATCAAAATTACTCTTTGTGACCGTTTATAGTGCCCTTTTGCTGGTTTCCATACCGTGGTAATCCACCATGACAACAATGATATTTTGAATGAAAACGGTAATTGTTATCGTCAACATTGTTATCATGGTTTACCGTTACACCGGTAACTGTTATATCGCTAGTCCACAGTAACTTCTAGTAGTCTCATTTAGTAATACTATGACATACTGTTTTATATTGTAATGCTAATGATTGTACAGTGTTTTTAGGCAAACTTCAAATGGATCAAATAACTCCAGTTCTGAGGTCTTTACACTGGCCTCCTGTCTCCCAAACAATTAATTTAAAAAAAAAAAAACCTACTGTTGGTTTATAAAGCACTGCTACATAACGAACCACCCGACCTCTCAGGTCTGCTGTCCCCAGAGTCACAACTAAACACGAAGAAGCAGTGTTTAGTTTTTATGCACGACATATCTGGAACAAACTCCCAGAAAACTGCAGGTCCCCTGCAACTCTCAGTTCTTTTAAATCAAGGCTGAATCATTTTGTTTGATGCTTCCTTTTTTAAGTACTTGTTCATTTCTCAAACTGCACTGTAACTTTTATTCTTGTATGTCACACGTCTTATTTTGTGTTAGCGGTTTTTATATTCTCTTTAACAGATGTTTTTAACTTTTTTCAGGTTTTATGTAAAGCACTTTGAATTGCCTTGTTGCTAAAATGTGCCATGCCCAATTTAATATGTATGTTAACTTTCCTTGAGCTTACATCATCACCCACTACATGAATCACTCAGGAGAATGGCTTTTAAAAAATGTTGCGGCACCAGATTTCATAGGAGATGACAAGCTCAGATATAAGAGTGCAACAGGCTAAAAGGTCCCCAAGGACATATTAGGCAGCGACACCACTGTCACTGTCTATCTTCAATCTGGAGCTCAGTTAGTAGTGGCATAATACTGAGTATATTCTGCACACAAAAAATGCTTCCACAGGAGAATTATTACCACATCATCAGTGTAGCACTGTAAACCAAACCATCCCAATGTACTTGGGCAGGTGCATTCCCTTTAAACCCCT
>NC_045752.1:14312298-14314339 GCF_008692095.1 Etheostoma spectabile | reverse complement strand
CCATGCTTGACTGAGAAGCTTGAGATAGATCAAGTGCACTCTTCTGCTAAAGTAAATCTCCTAGTTACTGAAGCATGCATGACATTTCTTAACTTTTAAGCAGCACCACGGGTAATAGTTACAGTAGGTGTTTTTGGAAAGAAAAATCAACGAATTTCTGCAGGAGGAGAGAAGATGGGTCCAACTGAGCATATAAAAGTAGGGGGCATGTGATCAGGATGGCCAACATTCAACAGAGACGATTCTTCAACCTGAAGGTGAGTATAAAAGACAAAAAAACACATTATTCATATGTTTGTTATTTATACGGGATAAACACAAGTACCATACTTTATATTTATACACATACACCCACACTATAAATACACTACCTTTAGGGATCGTCTGTGAAAAGCAACGTAATCTGTTTTAACCGTATTTCTTGTTTTCAGAGGGACAGGTACAAAGACAGGGGGTCGGGCAGTCTGTTAAACCAAGTACATTTCTCGTGGACTTTATGTTTATTGAGTAGGTCAAGAGAAACATGAGAGCTAAACCTGGAATTTGTCATTTATGGCTTCTCCTCGCCAAACAGCTGGATTCACTGTAGATTGGTGAGGTCTGATGGCATCGTGAGTGCAGCTGGGCCAAATGTAGCTTGCTAGAAAAGACCGATTGAATTTGTTAATTCCACATGCTTGACTCTGCCAAACAGCATTGGTGCCAAATTGGAACAAGGATAGCAATAAAATACTGAGTGTAAAACAAATGTAGGCCCAACCCAGGCACTGGATAATGTGGAGAAAACGAGTGAGGAGCTCCACCCTCATTTGTCTTGCGGCACGGGTTAATCAAGCGTATTTGGGGAAGCCTGGCATGTGCCAGAATGCTGAGCAGAGGGCTTCTTTTATGTATTGAAATGCACCGTCCTTGGCACAGGGATTCTTTATCTCCCTTCCCAAACCGCTGCATTAGATAAATGAATTATCACTCCAATCAAAATGTGTGGCAGCCCATTATTTGCTCCCATTTATGATTCCTTCAGTGACTGAAATTTTAAGCCCCAGAGGTCAGCAGAGCACAGAAACTCCCTGATGGCAATTACATTTGAATTTGTAAAGTAGATAATGTGACGTTGATGTTCGGGTTTTGAAAAGAGGAAATTAGTGGTTCTTGACAATTAATAACCAGAGTCTGTGTGGACAGATATTATTTCCTCTAAACCACATCATATGGATAATACTGCCTCATAGTGGCAATGAAACAATAGTGCTCTAATCTCCAATACCAAAATATGGCCAGGTTGACAATATAATGAACCTTTTTTGGCTAATTTACAACTATACTAACATAGCAAACTTTCATTAGAGCTGAATCGCTCAATAAAAAGCAACTTTTAGAAGATGACATTACAACAAAAATAAATGAATGGGCTGACAGGTGTTTGAGATGCCATGAATAAATCATGGTTCTGGGGTACTCCAGCATTTTAGTATTGCACTTCCATAAAGTGCAGGAATTTACAAGAGACAGGATATCTCAGCCTCTGTTGCTTCAATATTGACCATGCATTTATTATTCTGACATTTAGTCACGTATGGGTCAAGCCTCTGTAACACTGGATCTCTCAGTTCCCATTTTGCAAGTCAATAGCATCTTGTATTAGATACCCTGCCTCCTAGATTCCTACATTTTGTTAATCCCACAACTTCAGTTTGTAATGCAGGGTTTAGACGGCAAGGTCTGGAAAGCGGTGTGTAAATCGATGCAGTGCCACTTTAAACAAAACAAATCTTACAAGTCAGTTTGAAATATCTGGACACATTGTCAGAGTAAAGTAAAACAAACTGAGAAAAGTCAATTTGCAAGAAAAAAAATGTTTATTCCTTGTAAACCTCACAGAGCGAGAGCACAGCCAAAGTCAGACCTGGGGAGAAACCGAGCAGTGACCGTGGACATAGAAAACAAAAAACAAACAAAACACTTTTCTATAATTCCAACAATCAGCTGACCAAACTGTAATTTTCACCACATTTTTTTTTCCAGGAGTCAATGACAGCAA
>NC_045752.1:14300730-14312288 GCF_008692095.1 Etheostoma spectabile | reverse complement strand
GCGTCTCCATATACTTTAGATGGAAACCACACGCACAACAAAAACCATTTTTGATGATGGTGAAACCAAATCAGCGTCGAGAGATTTTCTCCCTGCAGGAAAATAACAATAATACCAGAAACAGGAGTAAGTAAAACTGCTATAAAAACAGCCACTTCCCCAACAGTTGCAAATACTGTAACATTCACAAAAAGAAATGTGACTTTCTAGTCCCTTACTTTTAACTACACAGTCTACTACAAACAGGTGACCACTTTTTCTACCTGCTTAACAGAAACTTCCATTGAGTGATATTCAACTGGATATTTGACAAACATGTCAACCAATGCATTTGCAGTACATTCTTGGACACATTACTTGAGAAACAAGCATTCCCAACTGGCACACAAACTAAAGAGGAGGAATCATTAAATTAAATGTTTTAACTGCTTTATCAAAGTTGGCATTTCCAAAGCTTTGCTTACATTGCACAGTTCATCTTTACAGTTTTCCCTTTCGAACAGCATGTTTGCTACAGTGCCACTTTAAATTGGAAATCAAGAAGAACAGAGGGGGCAACAGCTAAACCGAGGGATTTGGGTTTAACAGCAGTAGAGATGCGATTCTGTGAGTGGAGATGTAAGCAGTAGACTCTGTGGTGGTTAATGTCATGGCAACATTCTGACAATAGGTAAATAGGAGTACAAATTGGGTGTTGTCTAATGGATCTGTTAAATTTGACTTACATAAGGGACAAAGCTGCCTTCCAGTTGACTCGGTGGTTGGAAAATCAGCAGGGAGTCCGAAAGTCAAATCAGGGTGTGAAGGCAACTTTGTCCAACTTTGTTCACTAAGCAAGGTCTAATTCTTATCATGTCCAGCTCAGCCAGATGCTTACCAACTAATTCAGAAAGGTTGGGCCGTCTCTCATTACCAAACTCACTCCATGTCCTTAAATCAAGGCACTGTGAGACACACACACACACTTTTCACTGATGCTGAACACCACTCGGCGCTGCTTGGGTCCAATTCTATTTAAAGGTTTACTTTTCTGCTGTTTCTACTTTTCTACAATATCTTTTCCTACTTGTTGCAATTAACACCAGCCTGTTGAAATCAACACTTGAATCTGAACAAATAGAACCACACAATACACTTTAAAAACTATTTACCACCAAACCCCAAAGCGGCTCAGAGCAGGCTTAATTTGGTGTCTTAAAAAATAAATTAAACATAACTGGGGTGAAAGTCTGTGCCAACTTTGCATTACATTCCTCCGGTTGTACAGATGTTGCCATACTTCCTTGGGGAGAAAAAAACAAAACAATTTGTCAAAGAAATTGGGATACAAGTCAGGCCGTATGACTGTATGATAAAGTAGAATTTGGTTTTCCAAGTTTTAGGAGGAAAAACAGCAATGTAAAATAATAAAGCAGCTATTCCCCAGGACCAAAGAGCAGGTAACTGGTTGCAGGTGGTTGCAGCGGTGGTGGGAAATATAGAGCAACACCCTTGAGATGAAGATACATACCCGATTCTGTGAGGTTTCACTAGACACTTAAGAGAAAAAAAAACTGGGACTTCCTAGTTGATCTGATGTCGGGTTTTTTTTGTCTTTTGTTTTAACTACGACAAATACAGTCACACAATACAACATCCTTCTGACCTGGCGAGGAGAAAAATAAAAACCCAAGAACATCCTCAGCCGCAGACATGCCGAGCAGACTTGAAGGTGGTGGGCCTGCAGGAAAAATAAAAATAATGGGAGGATGGAGGCAGGAGGGTGGGACCAAGCGTTCACTTTTTGAGTGGCTGGTAAACGGAGGCGTTGGGGTCTAGGCCGGAAGGATTGGTGTCCATGAATTTGGAGGAGTAGTGGGGGGCCACAGGGTTCATGCTGCTGGTGTCGGCTGTGTAGGAGATGCTGGGCATGACGGCCATCACTTCGGCTATCTTCTGCTTCAGATCTTTTATCTCCTGGTCCTTCTGCAGGATCTGACCTAAAAAAAAACACGCCAATCCAAAAACAAGGTCACTTTGACAATATTGTTCAGACTATTTGTAGGTGTGCCCAAAGTCTAAGCATTGTGTGTGAGTAAAGATGTTGTTTATGGATATCAGACTGACCTTGTGCAATCTCTAGCTGTCTCTTGGCGTCTCCCAGCGCAGAGAAGAGGTCCAGTTTGATCCTGGTCTCTGCACTCAGACTGTTCTCCAGGTGCTGGGTCTTGTCCTGCATGGCTGACAGCGCCGACATCAGCACCTCTGTGTCTTTTTCATTCTCCTTATATTTATGAAGCTCCTGAGAGACAGAGGAAATAGATACAGTTAGGGGGTTATGGTCTGTGACTGGATGCTTTACCACACTGGTGATTGAATAGTCAGTAGATGGTCAGTACATGGCAATACATTTGTAACATTTTTAGCATGCTAGATGTAAGTGTTGAGGCACATGTGTAATGAGACAGTGACACTTTGATTCGTTTTCGCACATTCCTATAACTCATGTGGACAGAAATGAATTCAGTGCTGCATGAAGAACAAATGGAGAGACAACCCTTGACCTAGATTGTAATTTAAACAAATGATTGAGGTAAGTATGCATCACTGCAGTGAATCAACCAACAAAGTTAGAAAAATTCAGTAGAGATTATGGTTATTGACTATAAAAAACATTCTTAACAAAAATGTTGACGGGCTCCTCTTATACCTCTTTCACACCGAGGGCTCAACCAGGGTTGAACCAGGATTGACCTTGTTTTAAAAAGGGTTAACCAGCGTTGATGGACTCGGCTTCATCATCCAGGTTGAGAGGAGAGTCTAAAGCTGGTCGGACGCGGGTCAATTTGCACATGACCAGTGTCACTAACAATTGGGGTGGGAAAGATGATGTCATTGGTTGAAAATGGGGGCGCATAGTCAAAATGAAAATGCAGAAGAGAAAAGAGCCTTTGCGCCTCTGTGTGGTGTGGTGTGTGTGTGTGTGTGTGTGTGTTGGTGTGTGTGGTGTGTGGTGTGTGTGTGTGTGTGTGTGTTGTGTGTGTGTGTGCGCGCGCTGTGCGTGCGTGCGTGCGAGAGTGTGTGAGAACAGGTGTGTACCTAATTCAAGCAAGCATGGAGATAAATGGTATGCAACCCAGGTCGTATCTAAATTGTGATGGCCAGGGATCAATCCGCGTTGACCACCCTGGTTTGAATTGACAAGGGAAGGGTTGAACACGGGTCAGTAAACCCTGGTCCGACCCCGGTCATTGGTGTAAAAGAGAAAGTCTTTATGATATATACAGTCTAACAACCTGTAGCTGTGTGGTTTGTCTGTGTCTAAATGATAAGGTGTTTTGTGAGACAAAAAAATTATAAATATGTTATATGTTTCTAAGAACAATTTAACTATTTACTTTATTATTTATTACTTTTTAAGCTGCGTTTACTTGGCTTTTGCACCCAGGCCTAAGCTAGTTCTGAGGCACTATAACTGGGACAGAGCTCCAAGAAAGGATCCATGGGCATGTTATATTTTGCTGCATCACTTCTGTCTTGTTTGAAGCTTTGTCACACTATATTGCAAACGATATTTTCAATATGTAATTCTTCTTTATGAATTAAAAAATTAAAAAGGTCCCATGGCATGAAAATGTCCCTTTATGAGTTTTTTTCAACATTAATATCAGTTCCCCAGTGGCTAGAAATGGCAATAGGTGTAAACCGAGTCCTGGCTATCCTACTACTCTCTGCCAAAGAGGATTACGGATAAGCAAATGCATTAAACCACAATATTATTGGAAACACTTTTATATATTTTATTTTTTTGATCTACATGGTGACAATTCTTATAAATATTTAAATTATTGAATTTGTTTTTACCTGAACTTTTAATTCAAGCTCTCTGATCTGGTCCTCCTTTAGCTTGATGTCCATTGTTAGTTTCTTGCACTCTGTTTCTAATTCAGCGATCCGCCGCCGCAGCGTGTCTGTGCACTCCCCTCTGGAAAAAAAAGGGAGAAAAGAAAGTAGTGAATTTATCATAATAAAAGATCATAACTTGAAAGATACGAGTGACAAGTCAGAAGTAAAATGGTTAATGAAAATTAAATTTAAAGTGTCAGATGTGCACCTACCTTGATGCTGCTGCTAGTGCTACTGCTCTGGCTGCTGTGGCCTCCTCTAACTTCTTTCGCTTCTTTTCGTCTGCGAGTTGTTTCTCGGCAGTGGCTCGAGCCTCCTGCTCTGCTTTGAGCCTTTTCTCCAGTTGGCCCACTGCCTGTTTATCCTTTTGCTTTGCCTGCACAGCATTATGGAGCCTACAAGAGCAGAGACACATAAAGAACAGCATATTAACGCAACCAGGAAATACAGACTGGCAGGATAAGCATTTCTTACCTGTGTTTTATGTATCTATCACGGTTTCACATGTATAGAATTTATTTGAACAGCCCATACAAATTGTTAATATTTGTGATCTCATTAGAAATACATTGAAAAGTCTGCACCAATCAGAAGGATCTTTTCTGGCAGATATTTCCCAATCCCAAATTAACTTGTGAATGTAAAGATGTTTTCTGATGATTTTTCTGCTGACCACTGCTCTTTTCCTACAGTGTTCATCTATACTGACGCATTACAATGAACACCCCAATACCCCATTAAGTAATGATCCTAAACCAAAAGGACCACTCGTGTGACCTTGCTTTGATCCAGCAGATAGTAGCCCCACTCACTTGTTCTGCAGCAGGTCGTTCTCCTGGCGCAGTTGGCCCAGCTCAGTGCGTATGGAGCGCTCAGCGCTGCCCAGCGAGCCAATCTGGCTACGCAGGTCCTGCTCAACCTGCCGGCTGGCCTGCAGGTCTGCCTTTAACTTCTTCACGTCCTGCTCCAATCTGTCCCGGGTGCGAGAGTAAAAAGCTTATATTAAATAAAAAAGAAAAAAAAGAAATGCATAAAAAGTGTATCCTCAAATTGCAAGTAATGTTTTACCTTAGTCTCGAAATTTGCATGTAGTTATGGTATACATGATTCAAAATATTGTGGCCAACTAACTACTAATAATACACTAACTAATACATATGCCCCAGACCACAGTAGAAAACAGCTGTCTCAGAAAAGCATTCTCTAAATTGTTTTTTGTTCTTACTGTATATACTATAAAAAGGACAAGCATAAGTCTTACATGAGTCACATTCAAAGTGTAACCAAGAAAACTGCACGTTGACTTCATGCTTCTGAGTGTTGTAAAAATGGCAATGGCCTTCATTCTAAAATCAACTGGGTGAAGGAAGCTCTAGAACCATTCATATGTCCTATTTAGAAGACAGAATATCATTAATCATAGTCAAACTTTCAGCATAATTGTGTGAGAGAGTGTGACATTTGCGATAAAAAGCTGAGGCCTTAAAGTAGAAGTTACAGATTTATGTTGGTTTATCTGCTGGCAACTGAGACAATAAACAAAAATCCACATTGCAAAGAGTAAACCGCTGACAAACTTAGATTAGACATGCAGGGAGGCACTACAACGATGACAGAAATTCTTTGCATTATGCCTATTTGACATTTTAAATTATCTGCATCCATCAAAACTAGACCCACTTAAAAAAACAACAACAACATTATCTGTCATTAAATCAACATTCCAAAAGATTGCAAACATTTTTTGAAATGACACGGTTTTAAACTCAGCCCAATTAAATCGCACCAGCAATGTTTGCAATATATGGTTTCACAACTAAGGATGTCACAAGCTGAAAAGAATAGGGACATGTTTAGGCTGTATAAAACCATCAATGTTGATCCTTTGTTTGTATGCTCCAGGTGCACAAAAATTTAAGACCTATTTGGTTTTGTGAGTGAAGAATACAATAAATAGTAGCCTGCCAGAGTTTAAGTTAATGGTATGCTAGAGTGAAGAAGCAAGCAATGCAAGAAAAAGTAAAGTAAAAAACATGAAAATGCTTTGAAAATACTGCTATTTGATGACACCTGGATGGTCCATTTTCTTTCTAATTTTAGTATTCTGTTCATGCTTGATATGAGAAGTTGTCCAAATCCTGTTAAACCACCAAAGGTCAGCTGTAATGCAGGCTATATTATATTTTAATGTGGAGCTCTTCAGCTGTTAAACATTTAGACTACTTTACTTAAATGTAATGTAAGTCTGCTTTAAGTGTGCACAGTGAAGTCTACACAGTGTAAAGAACTGTATACATGGAATCAATATCTGGATCAAGAACATAAATGTCACTATGACATCCCTAGCCTCAACACATACTTGACAGTGGAAGAAATGCTTTAGTTTGACAGAATATGTTGTTTCAAAAACAAGGCAAAGCTAAAATAGTCTATTTGTCAGTATACTTTAGTCTTAATGAGTGTGTGTCTTGATGAATACGTCTGTGTCTGAGCATGTGCTTCTTACCTAACAAGTGCTTCTGGTTTGCTCAGCTGGTTGTTGGGGATACAGTTGTCTGTGGGATCCCTGTGGGAGCCTCCCGACGTCCCCTTCCCCACTGCTAACTTGTGCTTCTTCTCGTTCTTCCCCGTGGAAGAGGAGGATGACGGTGTAGAGGAGGGCACACTGCCGTTGGTTGCACTATGGCCGCGTGGCGAAGAGTTGAGCGTTGCCACGTTGTTGCTAGCATTTTTGTAATTTTTGGAGGAGGACGAGGAGGAGGAGGAGCAGGAGGAATTGTTGTCCTCTTTAAGCAACAGGTTCTCTGTGCTGCCCAGCTCTGTGGTCAGTCTCTTGTTGTTTATATGGTTCTCCATATACTCCATTTCTTGGAGTTTAGAGTCCACTGCTGATGGAAGGATGCTGTTGCTGTTGTGTTGCTTTTTAGCCTCCCCGCCGCCCCTCCCCTCTTTCCCTTTTTCTCTATACTCTAACTCCGGCAGTGACGCCGATGTCTTTTTATTGGCTGGGGCGCCATTCTGTGACACTGGAGGTGTGTCCACTTCAGATATTCCTTTAGCTACTGCTGCTGCTGCTGTAAGAATAAAGAGGAAAATGAAGGGGATACATGTGAAATCTATATACACACTGTACGATAACTGCCATGAGACATCTTAAAGAGATCTGAGACTCCAGATGTACAAAAGAATCTTTGGCATTGGATCGATCGATATTGAAATCAATCAATATCCATAAATAAGGTATCTGTTGTATAACTGTGTTGCAAAGTGGGATGTAATCAATGACAAAACAATGCAATGTGGCAGAAAAAAAGTTGTATTACGTTTACTGAGAAAAGAAAAAAGAATCAAGGTTTGGATCGAATCGTGGGTCAAAAATCGTGACACAAACCAAACCCTGTTTTTGGTGTATCATTACAGCCCTATTGAATATAGAGCTTTCTGTGGAATAGATCAACAGAGAGGAGAGAAAGCAGACAGCAAAAGACAGTAAAGACTCTCACATTGAGCTGAAATGGAAACACTGTGCTGAAATCTTTTTAAACAGTCTATGGCTGCAACATGTGTTGTAAGGGTTAAGCCCATGTTTTTCGGGGGTAACGCCATTCACTTCACCGGCGGTATTGACAACAAATAAAGCCACTGTGTCTTGAGAAGCTCAAGCTTGTGGTTTACTTTTAACTCCCTTCACATCAACTTTACTCTCTTTACCTCATAGAACTACTCATATGCTACTCAGTTACTGCTTGCTCCCCTTGCGCAACCACAAGGGCACTAACGTCACTCCTTAAGGCACACAGGTCATTCTCTCTCTAACTTACACTACTCTCGTAAGGAGATTGCGGTATACTGCACTATCGCCGAAATTTCTTGCTTTTCAACCGCGGTAAGAAAAAATTGCAAGTGATTTGCAAGGGTTTTTTTGGACTTTTTTTTGTTTTTGTTTTTAATTTTGACATTTTCCCACTAACTTCTTTCCCTGCAAGCTCCTTTCAAATCTTTGCCTAATCACACCCAAGGACCAGAGCCTCTTGTGATCATTATGTGCATGGTTGGTTTGTTTGTTTGAACTAGGAGGCATGTACACCTGCAACCACAGACTTTGGCTAGGGAGGGAAATGCTGAAAATGTACATTTGAGTAATGTTGGCTTGACAGGACAGATTCAGGACAAACCAAAACAAACTTGATTAAAGCCTGGCAATACTGCCTTTTTTTCCTTTTTTTTTTTAGAAGAAGAACTTTCTGGTGACTCCCTGCCATCTTTGTCAAGAGTCCTGTCAGACGCAACACTCAGTAGCAGATCTTTCTATCCAATCCATCGCTGAGGGAAGGTAGCAAGCCAGCTAATCAAAGTAACCAAAATTACACTATTTCAAGAAATGTCTAATTAAAGCTATAGTGCGTAGTTTCTGCCGCCCCCCATAAGGAGTTCTAAATAATGGCAACAAAGCTGTCGGCGCCTCCACATGATACAAGACTACTGTGACCGTGCACCGCCCCCACCGCTCGTCCACGCAGTTGCTAGCAGCCAAAGGGGAGACTGAGGACTAAAAAACAAAATGGACTCTTAAGAAGAGGTAATAATCTTCTTCACTCCAGCTTCTATGCACCAAAGTCACCGGACGCCACGATCTTGAACATTGCCTTACTGAGAAACACAGAGAGAGTTGTGTGGGGCCGATAGTCTTAATTAGCTTTGTAGCAACTCATTTGGCAATGGCTTGAATGTAACGGACGTTCATTAATATCAAAAAGTTATGTACTAATGCTTTAATCAAATAATGGGATTTTTTTAGTCCTAGTAGATGGTGTATTTGAGTCTCTGATTTCTTGAACCAGATGCTTCATGTGTGAATGCTGTATGTATGTATGTATATATATATATTTTAATCTTACCTTCTTCTGCTTCTCGCTCTTGCCTCTGAAGCATCTGTTGCTCTGGAGGCAGAGCCTGCTGCAGCAGCTGCATGTAAAACTCATTCTCCTTCTGAACTTCCTTCTGCTTTCGAAGGCGCATCTTATAGCTTACATAGCTCTTGAAGCCGAAGCCCAGCGTGACCACTGGGTAGCCAATACTACAGAGATGGACACAAGAAGTACACTCATAAATCTAGTCTTGGATTATAGATTGAAAAAAATACTGAGTCGATCAAGGAAACGTTGCTAGAAAAGCATGTACTTAAGGTATCAGTCATTTAGAATTATTTATTATAGTCTGGTAACAGCTTAACTTCACAACATAAAATAGGTTAACACAGCCAAATCCATCTTAAAGCTCACAATATATGACCATACACTTTAGAGGTGCTACTTTAAACATATTTTAGGAGTTTTCATAAATATGTAGGTGAGAGTCCAAGAGAAAGCTCTGATTTGTTTGCTTTCTTTTTTTTAATAAAAAACAGAAACCAATATGCAAACACACATTTTTAAATTTTTCTGTGGCGCAAAAAATGCATTTGACTATGGGACAATTAAAGTCTAACTCTTAAACAAAACATAATAAATTAAAAAAACATAATCCATCCTGAGAGATATTGCTGTGCAGTAGTCGCAATACAAAGTGGAAATTAGGGCTGCACGATTATGGCCAAAATGATAATCACGATTATTTTGATCAAAACTTTGATTGCGATTATTCTCACGATTATTTGTTGATTTTAACCAAAACAAATTTTATTTTCACATAGGCTGTTTATAACTGCGAGAGGGAGTGTGATGGACACTACTCACAGAGAGACGGCTGATCATTATGAACGGGTCCAGCATGGGTCGAATGGCGGATAAGACGTTGTGTGTATGAAACGTCTGTATCTTCACTGCACTGCATTTTTATGATCTATGATATTCTTGCAATGGATCACATCACTGCCCCAGGTCCAGATCCAGCAGCTCCGTCTCACATGCTGTTACTCTACCAACTGAAGTTAGTTGCATTCAATAACTTCTGTGTTCTTCGCCGTGGCGGCCGCGACGGCAGAGTTACCCGCGGAAACACTGGTACAAATACAGGTTTGCCCCTCATACTTAACAATATACAGCTGTGTTAATAACAATTAAAACTGGGGACAAATGTCAGAAGTGTGGACCGGTGCTGTGTGGCCGGGCGTGGAGAGTAGAGGAGAGAGAGTAGAGAAGAGATTCAACACAGGCACGGCTTTACAGATGAAATGGGTCATGTAACGCAAAATTAAACCATATCGATAACATTGCAGCGGATGCGAGGACATTAGCACCGGTGCGTCCTAGAGGAGCTAACAGCTAACAGACGCTACTAGCACCGACTAGCACTGGTCATTGCTGTTGTCTGAAAAACAACAGATGGGTCAAAGTGTTGCGTTTACTGGTAAACCTTAAGACCGACGTATAACCGACTGCTATCTGTTGTTTTCCGCCCGTTACTCTGTCCTCTGGGACTGTCTACATCTAGAAACTAAGATGCACGGGGTGCAGGGAAGGGCTCATGATCAGACGGCTTTACGGAGCGGGAGATTGGCTTTGCAAAAAACCCGGAGCGTTCTATGAAATTACGCTTAAAAAAAAAAAAATTGCTCGATCACGCAAATTTGATTGTGGAAAGTCAAAATCGTGATTGCGATTAAAATTTGATTAATTGTGCAGCCCTAGTGGGAATAGTGAAAATATAAAAGATCTTACTTGTACAATAAGGCATAGTTAAGCATTTATTCTTTAACACATTGAGGGAATCCAGCCTTTAATTGATTTATCATGAATACAAATTAGCAAAGGGATGAATTCATTTAGTGTGCAGCAATGAGCGAAGTTTTGTGAAAATTTAGATTAGGTAAAATAATGCTGTTTTAACATGATTCCCGTACACCAAGCTGACATATTCATAGTCAGCACTAAACCTAGACATGCTTTCAGTCAAAGCATGTCTGTCAACGACAGCATTCCACCGAGTTCAAACAGAACAATGGCTCACCAGTGTGCAGCAAAAGGACGACACAAGTCCACGTGGAAGTTCTTCAGGTCTTTGAATCTGATGGCTGCCTCTATGTACACAAAGAGTATCCATAGAGACACAGTGGGCAGACAAACGCCTCTCTCTGAAAAAACAACAACAAATAAAGCAGGACAAAGATGTTATAAATGGGAATTGAACTCCAGCGTGTCCTCCTCCTTTGAGTACCACCTGAACAGTGTCCATAGCAATGTCTACAAAAAAACTGGCATAGGTGGCACAGAATGCTTGGTCATTGTTTACTTATTCTTTCATAAGATACTGCCTAAAGCATTAATTTACGCTGTATTCAGGCAAAGTTCTTATATGTCCGTCTGTTATATGTCGCAAAAAAAAACTTTAGAATACAGACATTCACTGCGTTTACATGCAGTTCTACCCGTATACATGAGCGGGGAAGAACAGGGAGAATGACAGGAATAACTCTACCTCCGGTACAGTTCAGTACATTTTCTTCCAGTTGACTTATGTCAAAACTACACAGACAGATCATCAAATTAGTGACAACAACTTAATGTTTCATTTACAGAGTCGTGTCACAGCGTAGGACAGCACAGTGTTCCTGCCAGATGACTGACAACTTGTTCGGCTCATTATAATGTTATCTGTAACCAGTGTCTGGTGGAATAAGCTAGCTAACATTAATGTTAGCCAACGGCCGCAGCGGGGAATCCTTGGTCCCTCCC
>NC_045752.1:14278492-14300720 GCF_008692095.1 Etheostoma spectabile | reverse complement strand
TTTTTTTTTTCCAGAGACACAGCTCCTTCTGTCCACTGCTGCCTCGGCGTGGAGTAAAACAGATGGATTGCAGACCCTTTGCTGCCAATGGCCCATTGATTTGGGTAACGCGGTTTTGTTGTATGTGTCATAGCAACGACTACGACGCAGTAGGGTGCTAACAGATTATGTCCGGTTCAAAAACCACTCCAGGAGAGAGGGAAGGGCATTTGAAGCATGCGCAGCCACTTAAACTGATCATGGATCGGTTAAGGTGTAAACATTGAGGAATAACCCTGTTACTGAAGAAACTTTCTACCTGTTAACTGGGTGTTGAGATCTCCGGGGTAAGGTGTTTACATACATTTTTTTTTTTATAAACTGCATGTAAAACGCACTGATTGCCAGGGTCTTTACTGACACCACTGCCACCCTGCTGTGAGCCCCTACTGTGCTCTTGATCTCATGTAGCACATCCTGCTTGTTATCAAATATGCTTCATATTTTTGTCTGCGATTGAAAGGTGAATGGTCCACCCGTTCAAAATACCACTCTAGCCAGTGTACTGAAATACGCCAGGGAAAATGAGAGGTCATCCAATGAAACAGCACCTGCCCAAAATGTGGTCTTTTCACATTAAACAGACCGGGTGGTCAGGATACAGACACTACCCATTGTTTCCTTGGCTGCAATAAACAGCAAGCCACTTTCACCATAATGCTGTGGAGTGGTGAGAGATATTAATACTCGCACAGTGAATGTCACTGGTGAGTAGAGTTGGAGGGCTCAAAAAGCAACTGGGGACCACTCTGTGTTTCTCCCTCCCCCAACTGGCACTAGGATTTCCATCTGACACCTGGCCTTTGGTCAACGCAGGGAATACCACTAAATCAGGCTGACAACTAATCCTACAGAGTGCAGCTCACTTGCACACAACATGCAAATACTAAGAAGCAACTATTTGTAAATAAGATAACACAATGTGCAAGGGTATTGCACAACGCTTTTTACACCTGTTCTCCCCTGAAGCATTAAGTGGAACATTAACACAAAATAGTGCATGTTCTAAGAATTAGTGTGATCTGACTTTTAGAATTATTTCTTAATAATCCATCATGTAAATACACAGAAAGCTTTGTCCTTCTTTTGTAAGCATTGTAAAACAGAACTAATGTAGAGACAAAAGAGACTAATGTCACAGCAGGAGCCAAGTTAATTGCAGGCATTTTCCAATCATATAATATATCATTAGCAGTATTTTTACAAATATTAAAACACACTGAAGTGCCTTACCTGTGTGCCAAACATATTGTACCCACACATAGGTACTGGCAGCAAAAAATAGCCATTGCACTGGGATGAAGAGGAGGCAAATGATGTCCGAGGTAAACGCCACACACACAAAGAATACTGAGAAGGCCTGTTGGGGGGTGATGAGAGGTGGTTATGATAAACCAGCTACATATGCAGCAGAGAAAGATGTAGGTTGTTTGTACCCTTTATTATTTCATGCTCAAAATGTAAATCATTCCCTTAAAAAAGAAAAAGGAAATGTTTCTAAGCTAACAACCAGCATTAGGATGTTGGATACCATATCTTTATCCTTCACAATTGGAGTGATCTCATTCTGAGAGATTTAACTCTGTATTTCATTGTTGAACTATTACACGCATGGTTATGCAAATATAACATTTTGGTTCTCATTTCCTGCATCTCTGTGAGACACGGACACACCAACAGACACCTACACAATGCATTTCATAACAAGCTGTCCAGCATCAATTATGAACTCACTGTAAAATTAAACTATACTAGATTAACATACAACATTTAAATAACAGAAATACTACTGACCCGCAAGCCTGATTAAATCCATATTTTGTACATTTTGTCACATTAGCATTCTGATCCTAAGAATTAGCAACCAAGGTGACGGTGAAAGCTATTTGAGTTTTGAGAGTGTAGTAGAACTCAAGTACTGACTGAAAGATTTTCCCTACGTTCATAATTTGAAATGCGTTGTCCCAAGTACACTTGCAGCAACACTCTCTGCCTTTAATATTTACATATGTTCTCTTCTGTTTATTATCCCCGGGCACCTACAGGTTCTTGAGATATGTATTCTTCTTTTGTTTAGGTTTGGCTGTCTCAGAATCCATGTTACCATGTTATGGGTTATTCTATGATTCTGTAGGGAAATCATCTGACACTATCACTTTTACACTGGCTAAGTAAATCACTGCAGGAAATCTGATTATTGAGAGAAATAATCTTTCCTTTCATTGCACCACACAGCTATCTAGCTACTGTTAACGGTTTCTAGTTCACAAGACATTTAAAAAAACAAGTTATTGCAGAAAGGCAACATTAACAGTGCTACTTAATTCCACATATAAATACAGTGATAGTAGTGGTATGGTGCAGAACATTCAAAACTGAACATCTCAATGGAAAAAAAAAAATCAGAACATGATGATAACACAAGTCAATAATTATAGCACATATTTATGTGTAATGTCTTTACACATCTTATATTTCTTTATCATAACAAATATAAAAAAGGACACAGCCACTCACCAGCCCCTGGTATCTAAAGGAATCGTATACACTCCGGATGAAGAGCCAGAATGGCCAGAGGTACTCAAACCTGAACTCCAATACAAAGTCTGCCAGTAGCACCAGTGCCCACACCACCAGGAATTTCAGGTACAGGAAGGTACTAAAAATGAGAACAAGAACTGGATGACACAAGTTGTTTTGGAACACAAACAGACTACAACATTCAAGAGGTTTTTGTTTTTTTGATAATGGCAATGCAATTTTTTCTAATAAGTATGGTACTCTTAACAGTCAATTTATGGTAATAACAATACATTGGAAGAGATTCAGCTTTTTTTAAGTGTGTGTGAATGTGTGTGAGCATTGCACTCATTTAAAGCCACTGATGTTATAAATTGCAACTTGGCATATATACAGAACAAGAACATAGACATTTAACAGACTTGTGAAGACATTCCGGATGAGGACTATGTCTGGACTAGACATGTTTTTATGTGATGCTGATTTAAATAGTGCCAAACTAAAGTATTTTTCAAGGGTTGTGGAGGTAACTCATAAACACATAATGTTGTAATGTGTTGCTCGTTCTTTTTCTAGTGCCACAATTCATGTCATGAAACTGTCTGATGGTAGGTGACTTTTTATTAGAGCATTGAGACCCAGAAGGTGACACAGTAGGGGCGTTCTTTGATCACAAAGCACGACTGTTTTGTGATGGGTCACTTGCTAAATAATTCAAGAACTGCCCCACATCTAGATGCCACGTGTGTAACTACTGGCCTTTAACGTTTGGTTTATTAAATACAAACAAAGTCACATTGAGGTAGGACCTGTCAGGTGTGGCTTGGAAGAACTAAGCAACTTAAAGTTGTCTGAATAGTGCAACACAATCTTCAGAAGTCAGACAAACGGTCTGCAGTCTAATAAACTCATGTTTCCAGTTAATGATTTGTTACGCTATTAATGGATGTAAGGCGCATGCGGTGAAACTATAAATGAGTAGAAAAAGCTACTGTTGTGCTAATACATGTTACTTTAGCTAACAGGGCAGCGGGTCATTTTAATGGGGCTTGTAGGGGACAACTAACATGGGCAAACAGTAGATAGTTCGGGTTATTAGTGTCTAAAATCCATTACAACTTATTTAAACAGTAACATTGCTGTGAAGCAGACCCTGTGACATGGTTCAAAACAGGCCGTTTTAGGGCCTAGCGCAAGCTAGCTTAACAGCCAACATTACCTGCTAGCTAGTGTACAACGAAAACATACCGTTAGCATACACTACGCTATCACTAGCAGCTAGCTCGGTTAATAAGCTAGCTAGTGGTTGCAGTTCATTGGAATTAATGGTAACGTTAGGACGTTTCCCATTCTGCAGATATCAAAAGCCGCAAGCATCCCCATATAGTGTCCCCCGCCCCCCGTATTAGAGAGGACCCCTTCGTCAGGCTCCGTATAAGTTACCTGCCGTATATACCCTCAGTTATTCGGTTCCGTTTTAACGGCCGTCGGAGTTTGCTGCAGTCCGCATTGCGCCGCTTCATCCTCCTCCTCTTGGCTTTGGCCTTCGAGTAAACACTGTAATCTTATCCAGTTTTCTTGTGTATACGGACAAAGATAATAAATGAAGTGCCTGAGGTATATGTCGCTCTTAATATTTTCCCCAATGGAAACAAAGAAATAAATAAAGGACTCTATTCGGGGACCTCCTCTTTTTCTGTTAGCGCAGACTCATAAGTCCAAACCGCGCTGCATTTTACATACGTCCACTTGTCAGACGGCTGGTTTATCCAATCAATCTATCCGCCGAGGCTTCTCTCTTTGACGGATACAGGAATGAGCCATTAACGTTGCACCGTGGCTGGTCGCTCAGTTCCCCTCCGCCAAAGACGACAGAGGAGGCGAGTGTGTGGAACGTCTCGCCGTTAAGCCAATCAGATTTTTGTGGACAAATCGGGCATCGCTGATTGACCAATGAACTAATCACGGAGGCGGGTTTTCTTTCTTAGTGGTGTTTGCCTTTGGTTTATTATGAGCAGAAAATAGGCAGTCTTTGGGACAAAATTCCCTTTGTGCGAGACGCAACAATCCCCCTTCCAGCATACGAGGTTATTTATATCAGGTCCTTTGAGTGGGGTTCATACAGAGTTGCCAAAAGGCCTTGTATGCCATCTATGTTTCAGGTTAGCAAGTGTGCACATTTTACGCGCGCGTAGAGATACAAAACTCTGGGTGGCAGTTGTCGCTTCTTCTACTATGATGAACTTTATGGCTTTTTGTTTATCATTGCATTCACAGCCATAACAACGTAGCATGATTAAAAAACTTACCTTTATGATTTTTGTAGAAAAAATACAAATAGAATTGATACTTGCTGTGTGATCTGTAATTGTATTTTATGACACATGTTTTTAGGGTGTCAATTAGCCTATTCTAACTGTATATGTTGTCTAAATATGGTAGGCTACTGTTGGGCTAATAAGGCTAATAAAAGGCTAATAATGCTGCATTTTGTTCTATCCCTCTTCTTGCCAACAGCCTTATTTAAGGTAGTTATAAAGACTTCACTCAAATATGCAGTTCAACAATTAGGCATGGACATACTTTTATCTTTATGCAACAAAATGAAACTTATGTGTGTGTGTGTGTGTGTGTGTGTGTGTGTGTGTGTGTGTGTGTGTGTGTGTGTGTGTGTGTGTGTGTGTGTGTGTGTGTGTGTGTGTGTGTGTGTATGTTGGGGGGGGAGTTCATGCAGTTGATAAAAACGAAGGTTGCACCCTGTTCAAATGTTCAAAGCGCCGGGGCTACACATGCGTCAGTTGGAAGAGAAGTGCGCAGGGAACATGTCCAATGGCTCCTCAGTACGCACCAAGTCTGCGCTCCCGTCTGGCACCTTTGCTGCTTTTTCTGCAGATAGGGTTCATATTCATATACGCATTTTACATTGAGATTGAAAGCCATGTAAAAGAAGATGGGACAACCTTCAGCAATTTTTACGCAGGTAAGTATATTTATACATAGTGAGTTTGGAAAGGGTTAAATAGCCTATGAGGGTTATTAATTAATGAATGAAATTAATGAAAAATAAATGTTTAGCACCTACTCCATGGTTCCAAAGCTATGTATGGGACATGCTAGAATCCATGCGTGTGGGGCGGGGCTGCAGTTATTACTGTTGGACAGTGATAAGGTATACATGTGCTGGTTCTTGGCTGGGTTGTCTCATGATAACTGAGCTGTGGCTAGAAACTGAAACACAACACAAGTGACTAGGACTGTAATGATTTAGGTATCTGGCTTTTTTCAAAGTTACTTCTTTTCTTTTGCAGAGTTCCAGGATGTGAATGTGATGGTGATTCTAGGTTTTGGCTTATTGGGCACTTTTCTAGTGCGATATGGTTTCAGTGGCTTAGGGTTCAACCTCCTCGTGGCTGTCATGGCCACCCAATGGGCAATCATACTCAATGGAATGGAGTCCTGGTATTACAGAGGAATGATCAGGATAAATTTGAGAAGGTGAGATCAGGTCAGCTGAGGCAGTTATTTTATCACTTTTTTATTTGATGTCACACATCTGTTTGAACTGATCTCTGATGAATCAGTTTGTCCTTATACAGTATCTGCAGTTAATACAGCAAAAGAAAATGACACTTAACTGAAAAGAGAAATTTCAAATCAACAAAATTCTGAAATATTACTAACCTCAAATATATATCCATGTTTCACAATACATATAAGTCAATAGTTATTTTTTTATATATAGCTTTGTGGTTGCTGAGATGTGCTCAGCCTCTGCCCTCATTTCAATTGGTGCCGTGCTGGGAAAGACCAACCCTGTCCACCTCGTCCTCATCGCCCTGCTAGAGGTGTCAGGGTTTGTCCTAAATGGATGGCTCCTCCAGACTCTGCTAAAGGTGAGCAACTTATTTGTGTGTCTAACCCTGACTTCAGTTTCTTAGACCAAGCGTGTGCTCATAACGATGTTTTCTTACTCTAGGTCCAGCCTGTTAAAAGCATCATGCTGCTTCACATCTTTGGGGCCTTCTTTGGACTCATGCTGACCTGGATCCTGTATCGGAAAGGATCAGAGCAGCCATTTGAAAAAGAGAAATTTGACCGCAAAACAGGATTATTTTCTATGTTGGGTAAAGTGTAGCTTATGTTTTTCTGACGTTGGTAGGGTTTGGTAGAATTTAAGTTTAAACCCTGCATTGGCATGCATCTACATTGTTAAATCAGGATCTGAATAATCTGCTTTCTGTTCTCCAGGTTCTATGTTTATCTGGATGTTTTGGCCTAGTTTCAATTCAGTCCTTGTGGACAATCATACTCCTGGGAGGAAGCTGGGGGCTGTGTTCAGCACCTACCTGGCCCTGGCTGTCAGTGCTGTAACAGCAGCTGCTGTGTCGGCGCTCTGCAGCCCCAAGGGAAAACTCAACCTGGTATTCTTGATGTGTTAATGTATTTTTCTATGAACAGAAAATTGGAGTTAAATTACCTTTACCATATAAATACCCCAAAAAAATCTCATCAAATCAGTATACTTTATACCAGTAAGATCTAATTTATGGTAGTGTATATCTTCACTCCTCTGTCAGATCCATATGCAGTCAAGCATCCTTGCTGGTGGTGTTGCTGTTGGGGTTTCCATGTCAGTGGTTCATCAGCCATGGGAAGCCATGACAATCGGATTAACTGCTGCTCTTGTATCAACATTTGGATTCCGATATCTCAAGGTTTTGTATCACCCCATGCACATGTACCCCTCCATTAAATACTCCACAGTTCATCATAAGCTCTTATTTTCCAGATCCACATGCTGCTTGCATTCAAGTGCCATGACACCTGCGCTGTCCTGAGCACACATGGACTCGCAGGTCTACTGGGATGGCTAGCACATCTCCTCCTACAGATTAAAAACTGTGATGATCACACAACGTAAGTACACTACTGCCATATGGTTGCCTTGCAACACACAACACAAACCGTGTTACAACCTATGTAATTGGTCCTTTATTTCACAGGGCAATCCGGTTTGCTGTATTTCACATCTGCACTCTCTTCATCACCATCAGTCTAAGTCTGTCCATGGGAATCATTACAGGTAAGTAACAATAATAAAAAAAATGACTGATAGATATGCACAATTCCAATGCACCTGTACATGAGCAATGCATCTCTTGAAGCTTGAATAAGTCTTCTCTCTATAAGGTTTCCATTATCATTCTGGCACATAGACTGTATATAAAGAGGTCTGGCACAATCGTACTCAAAGACAGAAGGTCCCTTTTTAATTATTTAGTCACAGCTGAATGCCACAACACTCACATTTGACCACACTTATTTTACTTAAGGTTTTCAGTATTTTATTGAAATTCAGGTCATCTTTTTACAGTGCAACAATATACAGGTTGAAAACCACAGGTGTGTATCAACAATGTATAATGCCTTATGCATACCATTTGCTTTCCTAATTACTTTTATATGTCATTGTTTAAAGGGCTACTACTTAAGTGGAAATTTTGGAGGCCGCCCCAAAACAAGAAATGTTTTGACGATCAGAATTTTTGGGAGGTAGGCAATCAAGACTTTGTCTTACCGGGATACTAAACAGTTATAAACTTGATATTATTTTGTGTTGTGCTATACCTTGGAAAAAAATTCATATAACAGAAGTGGACAAATGTTTCCATCTTTTGCAGTTTCCCCAGCTTGCCGTGCGCAAGTAAGATGGAGAAAGAAGTAGATCAAGTCTGATACTGGAGGTCCATTCATATTAATGTATATAACCTGATCAAAGTTATTAGATGTTGTTTTATGTGTAAGTCTGGGATTTAAAAAATGTAAATTAAAAAGCAATGGAAGCATGAATACAAGAGTCCTTTACTTCCCAATATGTTTTTTGTTTAATGGTCATCAGAAACTGACCTCACGGTTTGGATGTTACACAAGCAAGCAAAGTGTGCAGTCAAATACAAATCTCAATTCCACGTTCCCCTTTCAGGTCTAAAACCTTCGTTTACTTAATGTCAGCTGTGTCAACTAGTGAGCCTTCAACAATGAATCTGGATGACTGCAAAGTTTCAGTGCTGACAGCTGTATCTGGAAAAATACAAACAACCCCTCATGGTTTGAAATTGGTTTTCATTTGAAAATATCCAAAACTCTAAAAAGGAATCTATGAACACTTGTGCTTACTTTATGATTAGCCATTATACAGCAAACAATATAAATTAAACATGTTAATTTGAAAGCTAACAATGTTTATATATAAAGTGAATAACCACTAAAGCATATTATCTCGTACAATATAGATAGCAGAGTGTATAAACAGTGGACATGAAGACACACAGAGTCCATTACTGCCACAGATCCTCTGTCCGTCCAAACTTGAAGACCAAACCCCTAACCAGAAGACAGGAAGATGAGTGTTAGCAAAGGCATTTTTTGAAATGTCACTCAAAACTCACTGTAGAGTCTGTAGAGCAGCACCAATTTGTGTGTTCATCCAATCCAATCCACTTTATTTATATAGCACGATTTTAACAAACACAAGGTTTCCAAAGTGCTGCAGAAAAAGATAATACAGAATAAATAGATAACACAATTAAAAAAAAGAAAATATATATATATATATATATATATATATATATATATATATATATATATATATATATATATATGGTACAATAAAATAAAAACAATAAAATGCACTGCCAGCATATGGTAAAGGTATACACATAAATCATCACTCTACCTGGTGTTAAAAGCCAAAGAAAAGAGGTGGGTTTTAAGAAGAGTTTTAAAATGAGACAGAGAGGAGGCCTGTCTGATGTGCAGGGGCAGCCCATTCCAAAGCTTTGGAGCTGCAATGGCAAACGCACGGTCCCCCCTGAGCTTAAGCCTAGCTTTAGGCACCGTCAGGAGCAGCTGGTCAGCTGACCTGAGAGATCGGCTGGGGGTGTAGGGGTGCAGCAGCTCAGAGAGGTAAGGGGGGGCAAGGCCATTCAAGGCTTTAAAAGCAAATAAAAGAATTTTAAAATGAATCCTAAAATGGACGGGCAGCCAGTGGAGTGAAGCTAAACTAGGTGAAATGTGCTCATACTTGCTTGTGCCTGTTAAAAGACGTGCAGCAGCATTTTGTACAAGCTGAAGACGAGCAATGGAGGACCCGCTAGACCCCATATAAAGTGCATTACAGTAATCCAGCCGAGTGGTCAGAAAGGCGTGGATTACTATCTCAAAGTTTTGTCTCTGAAGGATTGGTTTAATTAATGTTAAATAAATAGTACATTAATGAACACGCTTTTCTGCAATTCTTACTGTTAACAGATACTTTCACTAATGCTGCAGGTTAGAAGGAACCTTGTACAATTGTACATTGAATTGGAAATCAAATCGAAAATGTAATTAAATCGGGACTTTGTGAATCGGAATAGAAAACCAACTGATATCTAGTAGTGATACCCAGCCCTAGCTGAAGGGTAAGCATGGGTTAGGAGTAAGATGCTGCAGAGGACCATTGACTTACCCAAAGAAAATGAATGCATTTTGGAAGAAAATGGCAATACCAGGGTACACAACAGGCTTTTCTGAAAGGGACAACAGAGTTCCAGGTTACTAAATAAGGCCACATTTATAAATTTGGAACATTTAGTAAATGAAGAGCTGTTCATGATTGAACTAAACATTTTGCTCGCTTCAAACTGCATATTTACATAAAGTTACCGCATCATACCGGCTTCTCTTTAAATCACTAATCATTTTTGAAAACACACTTTAAAATACCTCTCAATGTCACACCCTAAAACTGAGTACTGATCAGTCAGCGCAAGTCATGATGTGCTAGGCAGAAGAACAGGACTTACTAGGCACTACGAATCCTCCAAACAGGATCCACATGGAGGCAATGAGGGAGCCGAAAGCAAGCATGAACCCAAGGAAGAGCCAAACGCGAGCGCCTGCAAACAGATAAGAAAGGGTGCATTACTGGGTGATGCGATACAACACTTTTATAAGTTTGTGTTTTAATGCATGAATGGTAATGCTAGGAAACAGACTGAAATTAGGGCGCAAGTATTGTGACAGTATTAAATTATCCAGTAAAGAAAGCACCACAATACATGAGGAAAGTTAACTGTTCGGGGGGAAATATACTCCAAATATAGAGATGTACGGCATATCCTATCATACACACCTGTCTGTCCAATGCAGCCTTCACTGTAGCTGTCTCCTCTCACTTGGCCGTTTGAAACAGCATTTATCCTAAATGTGTCAAATGAGAAAAAAAATTACAAACATTATCAAAAACTACTTAGTAAGTGACTTTTATGTGACTCCTTATGTTGACAGTCTCCATGGTAATTGGATACAATAAGAAGCTGGCAAACATGCCGGGAAATAGCATATTGACAACAAAAATTACAATCACAGGCTTGACATATTTAGCGTTTCAGAAGCTTTCAGTCCCAGCTGTCATTAGTCTTGCATTGCTAGACCTTCCTGCACAGCGCTGCAAATGAAGGTCTGACGAGCCCAAACAACGTGCTCCGGTTTATTGGTATTTCTTTAAACCAATCACAATGGTCTTGGGCGGTGCTAGGAACAAAGCGGAGCCACGGTGCAGTTGCAAAATAGCCTCTGGAAGGAACTAGTTTTGGTGGAACGTGTCTGTTCAATCCCAGAAGTGAAACTTTAAGAATAAAGACTACTCTGTCAGGGACTTGGCTTGCGAACTGGAAGGTGGCCGGTTCAAGTCCTGGCATGACTCAGGTATGTGGATTTGTAGCTGGAGAGGTGCCAGTGTCACTGCCAAGGTGTCCTTGAGCAAGGCAGATCAAGCCAGACCTTCCTCCTTAGCGCTGTGGAGGAAGGTCTGGGAATGCGACACTAGTTCATGTGACTTCAACTATACTATCTCCATGACAAATGAACAGCTCCACACGCTAAGGAAGGCCGGGTGATGGAGCTTTAAGCTTAAGAAACACCAAATAATTAAACCTTGTTGGAATGGTTTCTTAAACTGAAGAATCTAACATATCCTGTGACAGAAACGGTCTGCAAAGCCAGTCTTACATGAGAAAGGCCACTGTAGCGATGACTCCACAAGTGTGATAGGCGTGATGAAACTGCCCCTCGTCAGGATATTTCACTGCTGCATCAATGATGATCCACCAACCTGTGAAGAACTGCAACAAGATCCACAGTTTAAAAAACAAGAATCCACAGCTCTACATACACCAGAAATAAGTAGGCAAACAGGAAAGAAATCAGAGTAGCCTACATATCCCTTATGTAGCTACAGTATATCTGCCTTCTTGAGAAAAAAACAGTAAAATACCAGAACTCCAGCAGCTATGGATGCGATGGTGTTTCTTCTTTCTCCCCAGTCCACATTGCACTCGCAGTCTCCGCACCGGATTCCGTCCAGAAAACCAGACATTATTCTGGGAAAAGGCGTAGTGTACAACAATGTGTAAAAGCAAAACCCACAAATTTTATAGAAATACTCAATTCATTTCGACATCACACACACGCTATATTTAAATAGTACAATTCAATGTTCCCAAACACTGTTCAGAACGAAAACCAATGTACGTTTGTGCGCAATCGCTGTAACGATGATGCTTAACTCCCTGGCTTATATACCAAGCACCAACAAACACCAACTATTTTTACACCAAAGCTCGTAACATCTATTCACCAACAAGGCTGTTGATGTATCCACTTTATAGCTGTTAAAAACACAAGGTGTGTGTATACAGTTGATAAAAAAAAACAGGGCTGTGTCGTCGGATTCTTTTGTTCATCGCTTTGGCACTAGCAAACATTTCCTTGAAGGTTTCTTCTTGCTACGAAGTTGCTACAAATAATAGCATAACTAATACGACAGCGGTAGAACCAAGCGAAAACACACACCCAAAACGCATTTATTGGTTGTATTGTCATTTTCAAAGGAATTCTTACCTTTTATTTTCGGTTTTTGATGTGAACCTACTTGATAAGCCTGACTTTGCTTCCGACTGAGCTCGGTCATGCACATGCGCAGTTCATACACACCCATTTGATGAGGGAACCTCAGAGACGCTGTTGATATTGGTGCCTTCACGTGTTGCAGACACAATGGTAATTTGTGCGAAATTGCAAGCACATGAAATGAACTACTCAAAAAAGTAAACCCTACTTGGTATGTATTGATATTAATAATACGTTATTAGATGTGAAAAAATATGCGCATAGGAGTGGTAGTATTACCTCGTATACTAAAAATGATAAATAGAAAACAACACACTACATCCGCATTTTCTTCTGTGTTCATACAACAGTAGTTTAAAGTAGTGAATATATGTGCTACCTATGTTACAAAAACTCACCATACTATATGCAAACCCCATTTCGTGATTATGCTCTTCATTATTTCCAGAGAAAATTGCCGAACAAGTTACTTACGGTTCATAAAGTCGGAGGTAGGAGTTTAGCACTAGTTCTTGAAGGAAGCACCGAACCGCATACTTTCACATTTACTTATGAAGCTGTTACAGACTGTGTCACACGCTGCACTCGATCCTGAAAATAATATACGATCAGCTTATATTTTTAACTAATTTAAAATATCGTAGCAGAAATACAAACAATAACTGCTAAAATATAATTCAAATAGTACCTGTATAATTTAAAAGATAGGCCTACATACGAGAGTGCATATGTTTAACAAGGGATTTCTGCAGCCTACATTTTCATTTTATTTCATGTGTCTAAAGGACTATTTGCATTTGATCCGTGGTTCAGTGGTGTGAGTGCAGAACAGCTACATTTGTGTTTAGAACATGCCGTTTACTGAAACAACATGGAGAAAAGGTTATACTTTGGTTATTATCTCAAAGCAGAGGAAACAACTTTATGAAAGCAACCAACTGAACATTTTCTCACATCTATTATTGTATGTTAAGATTTGTAGATTGTCTTGAAGCCATTTTCTGCATGGTCTGATGGGAGATTTGTGCCCATCATGTGTAAGTCACAAGGGGCCTTAATGCATGCTGCCAACACTTAATGCCTGCAACTGTGAACAACAGAGAACTAGAGGACAAAAAACAGTATCTGGGGCGGTAGCAACAATCAGCATCTACTTTATTGTCGATAATAACATGGGGTAGACATTCACAACAAATATTTGAATAAAGAGATATCAAGTTAGTGGTCCATACAAATATGTTGAATTGGAAATTAGCATTTAAAGAATAGTGCAGCTAATTTATGGTTGACACATCTGAAAAGGACATGTAACCCTGTGTAAATGAGTAAACAAGATTACAATTGTCTTAAAAGACTCCAAGCAGTTGCAAGGCTACAGCTATGGACAGAAAGATGACACCAAAGTATCCAATGTAGCCATAGGCACCATTCATCCTCTTGGCTGGATCTGGAATTAAACATAAAACAGACTGTCACCAAAGCAGAAACATATGAAATATCAATAAATACAGTACAATAACAAAACATACTGAACTATTTGTTCACAGGGGAATGTTTTGTTCTGATTTTGAAATCCACGCCTAACATTTTGCAGATAATGCATTCACAATGACACTCTCCACACCCACCTCTGGCTCTACATGCCTGTACTGCTCGATCTAGTTTTATTTTTTAATACAAAAAAATAGTTACCAAGTAACTATCGTTTGCTTAATGCTATCTTCTGCAAATGAAAAAAAACTAGGTGAGGCGCAAAAAAATGCTCTGGCAATCACTGTACTGTAACCTCTGTGACATCTGTATTGCAACCTTTACACATCTAATGCTACAATTAGGTGTATTATGTTGTGGAAATTATAAATGGATTGTTGTGATTTGAATCTCTCACAAGAATGACAGGATTGATTTACACCATCCAGCATGGGAGTAATCGTATCACCTACCTTATTACTAGCAGTGCAGTGGTGAATTGTGTTTTAGTCCTTAAGGGCCCTATTTACCTTTGACCCAAGTACTAATATATAACCTATTACATAGATTATAAATAATATTGGTAGTCTGTGTGTAGCCTATAACTGTGTGTAAACGTAGACGGATAAAAAGAGTGGATGAACTGACTTCATGTGTTGTTGTTTTTTCGTTAAGTTCTTCTACATTACATTAACACAATGTCAGTCTTACCTCCTGTGTAGTAGCCCCAGGCATAGGAAAACCTGCTGGTCACCCAAATAGCCCCCAGCACAGACGCCGATAACTTTGTGAATAAAGAAAAAGACAATTAATACCAACAGTTTGGACATACAGCGGTGATCCAGCTTGAGGGAAAATCTGCTTAATCACTGTGACTCTGGAGAATCCATGCCAAAGATCACAGAAATGTGTCGCCCCTCCCACGTGTGACTGTGTGATAACAATTTGAGTAGTCCTAATAGTATGGCAAAAGAATATAAAACAAACACGAAGTTAATACGTGGATATGTTTGATTATGTGTGTATAAAAAAAAAAAAGGGATACATACAGGGTACACAAGAGCTGCGATGGTCTGGAAAACAAGCCACTGAGGATACACCTCTAGGGTGTTCTGATGTGCTCTCTGGATACAGTTGAATACCTGCTCCTTGTCACTGTACATAGTGGGGTACTGTAAAGTAAAGCGAAGATCAAACATACTCTACATTAGCCAGTGTTAACTTTACTTCTACTTGTTTTCATTATTTTCCACTAAAGTCAAATGTGTACAACCTTAACATTGTACTTCTTCCTGGCAGCGCCAACCTTGACTGCCAAATACCCCAGCATAATCCAGCTGTAGAGGAAGGTCAATATGGCATATCCAAAGCTGGACGGCAATACAGTCAGAACGTCCATCTCTTCTCGATGTGTTAGCCTGTGTTTCACGTTCGTCGGATTTTCAATCGTGGGAGTGGAGGGGCAGGAAAATACAGGAAGCAACAAAGTACTCTCTTTAGATGGTAATCAGAGCAGACGTTACATAAGACATCGCGAGATTGCTTGCGTGCGACGTTGTAGGCTACTTAAAGGGCCATACCACCAACATGTTTCTTCTTCTAATGTATTGGTTGCGTTGCACAAAAGCAAAGAAGATTTGCAAAATAGAATAAAGCATGTGTACAATTAAAGACATGCTTTTTTATCTTATCTCCACTACATATCAAGATGGAACTTAAATTACTAACATATGCATTCACAACAACTGTGATTGAAGATACAACAGGCACAGAAGATATTATTTGTGAATACTGCCTTCTGCATTTGACCTTTCTTTACTCCTTTTTGTTAAAGTGAATCCAAACATTTGTGCTTCTCTGCTGGTTTTGACCCAAATTATCAGATTCTTTTGAACTTTTATCTGAGTCTAAACTGATGCTGAATCAGCAGCCTTTAGTTTCAAATTCAGGTTGACACATTATAAGATATAACACATGCACTACATGCATTAATGTCATTTTTGGAGAATGCATATCAACTTTCACCCGCAGTGAATCTATTCCTTTTGTTTGTACCAAACCGAGGCATTAACACAGTGAGCCGTTCAAAAGAATCAAATCTTGAATCATTTGGAGGAACACACACAACGATCACACAACACAAGACACTTTAAAAACTTTTTGGGAAAAGGACAGGAGGGAGGAAATCCAAATATTTGTGACACAGAAAGCAACAGAACTTGAAACAGATCGATTAAACCTAAGTCATCCCGTACCATTGCCAGCAATACCTCATAGGATACTTCCTGGTGATGCCAGAGCAGATTAAACATTATAAGAAAAGAAGAACAAGGCTAGGCTTATACTATACAGGTACATATTGATAGTAATGCACAGTCACATCCAGATCTACACAAGTGTATCAAAGAGTTTAGTTAGTAAAACAGGAGTATTCATTTTTCCAGTGTTTTATCTCAAAGAAGTGAAAAGGATCAGTGATGAATTATTAATTTACATAGGAGAAATGCTAGCAATTTTGTAAGCAATACAGTGGATATATGATACACGACCATTGAGAGCAATATTTTGTTCAGACTCAAGCTCATCACTAACAACTGCATACATCACAGTCCTTCGGACAGCAGACCGGACATTTGGAGATTTACAACAAACTTTGTATAATTCAAATGATTGGTCTCAGAGTAATGTGTTTTTTTATAAGCGATACTGGCACTTATTGGTATCAGAGGAAGGGAAATGACATAAAGTTGCAAAAGTGGCTACAAAACATAGTTACAAGTACATTGATTTGGCAGTTAGTTTCAGCAAAGCGGAAGTTAAGAGCATTATAAAACAGAGATTGAAGGAAGCAACGGAAGAGAAAGAGAAAAAAGGACGATAGTTTTACAAAGGAAAGCGGGAGGAAGGATGTGTGCTGAAATTAAGGAGCAGGAGAGAAGAGATGATAATATTAAAACTTAAATTGGACACACTGGACTAAACAGTATGCATACCTATTTTGACCACTGTTCAAAAAAGGTATGCATAATACATGAAGATGTGTTTACCCTGGGCAAGAAGAAACAGCATAGCATGTTTACTATATTGTCATAAATGGAAGGGAGATAGAAGACTTTTGATACAAAACCTCACAAAGACAAAAGGACAATGGAGTGTGATCGAATAGATATTCTGGAGGGGAACTTAAGAAAATTCTGGAAGGGAACGCAAGAAAAGCTTCATCGATTGCATTGATCTATTTTGTATATATTTTTTTTTAGTTTCTGTGTTCATCATATATTCCTTAATAATGTTTCATTTGTTTGTGTATGTATGCACCATTCACCAAGGCAAATTCCAAGTACAGGCATCTTACTGTGGCAATAATCTCCTTTCTGATTTTATTTCAGTATCTTAGACAATTTAATATGAAGGAGAATATATGCGTTTTTTATGTATTATCATTATGTTTTGTGTAAATATTCTAAATACTAGATATTCTGATTCACACTTATACCAGTTGGTGGCGGTAATGCCCCAAATCATTGTATGCCAACCGCCTACACTTCAAAAAAAGAGAAGATGAACACGTGACTGGACTAGTAGCTACCAGAGCCACCCTGATAGCGCCCAGTTCGCTTTCAGTGACGACGACAGACGGTTCAACGACGACAAAGAGGCAACGATTGCTTCAAACCAACACAATTGAGCATTTTCAGTTTTATTCGAAAGCTATCGTCGCGTTTACGTGTTTGAAGGCGATTTTTCTAATATATTGTACATTTTAACAGGACCAGAGGTTTCAAGTTAACGTTACAGTCGACGGTAAGTCCATAATGTTCCTCCGGCAGCTTCAGCTTAGCTACATGTGGCTAACGTTAGCTGACGTAACGTTAACTTTGTTTTGCCAAACTGGAGTTACGTGTAAACGGTCGCATTTAACGTTAATCGACTGAATATAAATGTATTGTCTATGTAATTTAATGTTTATGTGTGATTTAATTGATATTGCGTGTTTGGAGTGATAACAGATGGTAGCAAGCTAGTCCGGCTATCTTTAGCTTGCGTCATTCTGGAAATTTCCAGTATCTTCCAGTCGGCCGCTGTTGTTCTCTTATCTAATGGCTGCGGTACGTTGCTTTGCTCACTAGGGGCAGCACTAAGGGAAACCAATGTTATGCAACAAAATCCATAGGTTTACAGACTGGGTGATTTTTTTATCAAGGCACTAAAATGAGATCTAATGACGCACATTATTGCTACGTTGAAATAACGTTACACGAGGCCAGCCCATTCAAGGTGTAAGGATACTGTAAAAACTTTTTTATTTTACTTATGCAGATCTTCCTATTTTTGTCATTTCAGCTTGTGGCAAAAAAAAGCAATGGCCAAGGGAGAAGACTCACACTTTGAAATGGCCGACGTTCGTCAGAGAGATGGCATCAGTGTAATCTTTGATCAGAACAGCCCTGCCTCCTCTCGCTCCCGTTCACCACCCAGAATTGGCAGACGCTCTAGTCGCCACAGGGGACGTGGCACCCACGGGCGACGCTACAGGTCTTCATCATCGTCTTCATCCAGCAGCAGGTCATCCTCTAACACCAGGTCCCGCTCTCACCCTCGTTGCCACAGACCTTCCTCCCGCTGTCGCTGTGACAACCATCGCAGAAATGGCCGGGACCGACATCCCCGCTCAAGGCCTTCCAGCCGCAGGCACAGGAGGTCTGTGAGTCGATTTTCCCAATCCCCACCTAGAACCCACAAAAGCGTCTCAAGGTCCGGATCTTCAGAGCATTCTGTCAACCTAAATTTGGATGGTAAGACGATTTGATCTAAATAAGGGAACAGTCACTGCTATATTTGTATTCATTGCCCAAAGGCACACTTTGACAATTTTGTTTAATTGCATAAGTCCTTAAATCTTTTCTCAAAACTTTGTGCTCCTCAGATAAAGAACTCCTCAAAACTGCAAAGGCTAATGCTACGACGATCCTAGCAGTGGAGAAACTGGAACTTCCCGAGAGGATCCTAGCAGTGGAGAAGCTGGAGCTTCCTGATTGTGTGAAACCAATCCTGTCAGAGCAGTCGGATTTCAAATGGGTGTCGTCAGATACATGGGTGAGACAAGACCCTGGAAAGACTCAGTCACAGGTGGGTGTCTGAGAGTGATTGTCAGCTACACATTGAACACAACACACACGCTAAAGGACCCCTTGACACAGATTCTTTTTAGTACATGTAAATATAATGTAAGCAGTGGTGGAGTATTTTATAGGTAAGTTTTTCAAAACACTTGTACCTGACCATTGATAAATTTTTACCACACGGGTAAGGGACTCATAGGTCTTTGGCTGTACAGGACAAATGGTTTTTCATAAAAGTAAAGTTGCAACAATTATACAGTGCATGAATCACAATATAATGTCTACAGATCTATTGATTGAATTTCCTGTCTTGTGTTAACCTTTGGACCCCTGAGGGAATACACATGCTCTCTGTATTTATTCCTGTCTTCATAGATAACATGACAGTGGTCTCCACTCATCGGCACCTGGGATTAAAGGGCTGTCATGTGACTTGGGTGACGACAATATGTGTTTGCGTGAAAGGTTATCTGATAACTCTTGTAATGTTCACAATGTGTAAGTTTATAAACTAGAGGGTTGCAATTTTAACAAACACATATGTAGATTGCCTCACAATCAGATGACGCACACATAAAAATGCTAACTATACACATAGATACGTAGACGATGCAATTCAGCTATTGTATTACACTGACTACACTTCATTAAGATAGGCAATAGAATTTTGACATTTCAAATGTATTTATGCTTGCAGTTGAAATGGGTCATTGTTATTTAGCAGAATCCTCCACTCGCTGATGGAGCACAGGCGTGTGGACTGCATTATAGTGACTATCCCTGTCGAGAGCTAAAAACAGACGAAGAACTCCTCTCCATATGTCAAAGATAAGTTGGTTCACCAGCCGCGTGCTGAGGGCTGGGAAACCTACGTCACCATCATTCTGCCACTGTAGACAGAGAAGACAAACCTTTACTCTATTTTGTTTGCATTTTATTCTGTTTCAAGGTCTGTCTTGTAGGATTCATTTAATGGTCAAGCCAGGCCTTTGATGGCAGTGGGACGGGGGTGTTAAGTGTTGAAGCTAACACTTAAATAATTAACAATGCAATAGAATTTTTTAAATTTTTTTTTTTTTTTAAACAATAACAATGGGAACTATAATCCATCTATATCAACAAACTGAAAAAAGATCACCCTACCATTAGTTTTACACACATGTCTAACTGGGTCTGTTTTTCTTGTCTCTTTTTTAACAGAGCAACGAGGGGGAGTTTGATATGTCCAGCCCAACGATGTCTCCAAAAATGAAAATCTCTTTCAGCATTAATGTAAGTGACTTAAATTGCATCTTTTTCCTAAACAGTTATTAGCCACACCAAACTGCTTTACTCTTTTCCTGGGCATTTTTGATGTATTCTAATGTCTCTCTCCTACTCTTGTCCCGTTAGAACTCTGTGGTTAAGCAAACAGTGGCAGCTTCATCTTGTGCTAAGGTAACTTCCAGAGTGGACATCTATGCAAGCAGAAAGCCCTATGGTCACTGGATTCCAGTCCAATCAGCCAAAACCTCCAAAGCACGCAAACACAGACCTGCCACGTCACACTAGAGTGGCAGAGTACATGGACGCTGTAAATATTTTGTACATATATTTTACCATTTAATGGTCAACGTTTCTTTCAGATGTTAAAAGTTAAGTGGGAAGAAGTGAAGATTTCATTCAGGTGGGATTATTTTTTCCTTTTGTTGGATATTGTGCTGGTTATGACTGAATAAAGATTTATTTGATAGTTTCTGACTGTTTTTGTAACTAGTCTCATAGATCAATGAACTGCACTCAGTAAGTCAATACTGAGCCTTGATAAATTGTTAAGGGAAAGTTTTAATTGGAAGTTAGGTTTTAGAATTGGTAGAGAACACTGACTAAACTCATGCATGCAAAGAAATTAGGTTTTAACTTGTTGACCAATAGTAGCTATACAGTGATATTCTTACAAATGGCTTGAGTAAGTAATGTAAAATCATATTCAGATACATTTTTCTAAAGATTATTATCCTACAGTTCAGCGTGAGAGTTGTATATTGATTTAAGTCAGCATTTTTTATGACACAGTTGTATTGTAAATTTCAAAATTATCGCTTTATTAGGACTGGGCAGAGATGACAAAAGTACTCACTTTCCGTACTTAAGTAGAAGTAATGCTACTTGTGTTAAAAAATACTCTGGTAAAAGTGGAAGTACTGATTAAACTTCTTTAATCAAGTAAAAGTAACAAAGTACAGGCTTGGAAATTTAAAGTGTAAAAGTAGCCTTGTGAAATCTTTTTTTTTTTAATTTTATGCAAAGCTACCTGGACCACACAGATGTTACTAGATAGCACCTGAGGAACTTTAGAGGACATGGAGAACAGGCTCTTTATATGGCAATGGCTACATTTTAAATGGATGTCTACCAATAGGCCTAAAACATCACATTACGACAGAAACTGGGACTCCAGGTTAATAAGATTCTGACTCATCAGCAAAATATGAATTCAGTTGTGATTCTATGAGAATTCACAGATCCAGTTTCCATTTTTAATCTTCCCCTCTACATGTATAGGTGTATGCTCAGAAATGGCTTCTGTAAAGAAAATAAAGGATTAAAATATGAATGACTAAACATAAATTAATGAAGAAGGTCCCCAGCACATTAGCCAGGAGTCCTTCTGGATGCCTACTGTCTCAAACATCTCTCTCAGATAAGGTCGAGGATGATGGGATGTCTTGCTGCTTGTCTGCCGGACCTCTGTTTTCTTCATTTTCAATCATGTCGCCCTCCATACTACTGTGTGCTAACGTTAACACCATCAAGCCGCAATGATTTGCTGTGAATGAATGCAGAATGCCGAATCTCATCCATATTCCCATCCATTCAGATTGAATATGGTATTGATGACGTAAACAATAACGATAACTCCAGTGAAATTATGTGAAAGTTGATGACTAGATTAGGACTGTATTAAAGTTGATTCTGGTTTCCCACTTGGTTTCCTCAGGTGTTAAAACACGGAAGGAGACAACTTTTCATCCACTTTTCAATTGAAATACAGTATCTGAAGTTCGGTAAAAAAAAAAACTCATTCGAATAAAGCTGGTGAAACTGTTGATGCTTCATTAAGATCAACGTGCAACCTAGCT
>NC_045752.1:14277865-14278482 GCF_008692095.1 Etheostoma spectabile | reverse complement strand
GAACACACCAAAATCACTAGCTAACTTACTTTAAATGTGCAAGAACTATAGACCAACAACAGGCTTAAATGAACTGACAACAGGACTTATTCGACTTACAATTCTCAAAGAGGCACACACACAATCTCAGCTGATTATCCTCCGGACAGCTAGCTCTTTCAGCTGCGTGAAGCTGACACCCCACCCACGTCAAAAAATTCATCAAATAGTCTGAATGGTTAGTGCTCCGTTTGTGCAGGTTTGTGCCGTTAAAATTTTCGTTTGTGCAGTTTTGGTTTCTGAGATATTAAAAATTATAATTTTGGCCGATGACGTCACCATCCCCCCCATATCGCTCCAAAACAAACCAAAGTGGGCTAGTTCGTTAGTGCTCCGTTTGTGCAGGTTTGTGCAGTTAAACCTGTCGTTTGTGCAGCTTTTGTTTTTGAGATATTAAAAATTATAATTTTTAATATCTCAAAGACGAAAGCTGCACAAACGAAAATTTCAACGGCACAAACCTGCACAAACGGAGCACTAACCATTCAGACTATTTGCTGAATTTTTTGACGTGGGTGGGGTGTCAGCTTCACGCAGCTGTCTCTTTCCTCACACTTTTTTCTCCGTGTGGCGCGCGC
>NC_045752.1:14276163-14277855 GCF_008692095.1 Etheostoma spectabile | reverse complement strand
GGTGTGAGGCGCGTGTCCGCGCTATTCTCCTACATGACGACCTCTTGTACAAAACTAAAGTAACAAGCCGATTTTGTAAAATGTAAGGAGTATAAGTAAAAAGTTGCCACAAAATAAATAATAAAGTAAAGTAAAAATATCAGAAAAATCTACTTGAGGTTCCCATCTCTGGGAATGTTTCAGACTGATGTGGTAGCCTAGTTCCAGACCCCTGAATTGCTAACATCTCTGATTTATTTGTTTTAGATAAGAATGAAGTGATACAAAAAGGAAATTTGGTCTGAATGTCAGCCTAGATGATGCAGTGGCTACACAAATGATACCAAGGTATGTAAATACTATGTGACACAGGACAGAAGTCTTCAAAAACCCATGATGCCTCGAATAATTCCAAAGTAGAGCGAAACATGTTAACTTATCTGTAGTTCATTTTGCTCTCTGAATCAAATTGTACATCAGCCGTTTTATTGGAGACATTTTGAAATGTAAGTTGGAAAAGAGGTGTTTAATAATATTTGACGGCGGAATTCCATTTAGATTTAGTGTGCTGGTATAGTGCACAATTGTGCTTACTGAAGCACTGGAACAAAACAGTGCTATCAATGTGCTTTTCCTGCAGCCTCTGCTGTGAATAACTAGTGTATCATTAACTAGCTCGTAATCCCAGACACAGCACTATAGGTTTAGTTTTTGCCTGTGGGACTCTGATGGTGATTGACATTTGGTGATCATCTATCTGCTTACACATGTTCTTTCTTGAGTAACTTGATATATCCTGCTGTTGTGGCTGGTTCTTGGCACATGTTCATACTAATGTATTACTGCTAGAAGGTAACTTATCTATCGGGCGAGATAACTAAAGTGAGTTTGATACACTTTCGTGCTCCGAAGATTTCTAGGCTGGTATTTACATACATGTTGCAATCTGTTGATTATGTCTGAGTGCCAGACTGCGTGTCTCCTGCTGTAAACTGACCTGTAATTCTGATTAATTACTTTGACGAGAGATAAGACATGCAAATACATAACACGGGCAGTAGGTAGTGAGAACGCAATACACATAATATCATAGATATGCACACACAGAATAGTCTAGTTTGACCAGACAAAGCAGCGAAGAGAGACAAGGTTTATTTTCTTTTGTAATTGAGTCCTCACATAATAGGTTTGAAAGAAAAAAAAAAAAAAAAGATTTGGTGCTTGCAGGGTTTTGTGTCTTTGAAAAGAAAAAAAAAATCACCTATTAACACTCATTTATACAGTCATTTTCCTATGTTTACAAGCCTTTAAACATACCCATTTTGCTTTGCTGGAAACAGTTTAACTGGTAGGTAGTCTTGGAATAATGAAAGGTGTCAGAGACACACAACAGTGAATTTATGCAGTGTTATTCCTTCTATAATACTCAGCCAATGTCCTCAGGCTAATCAGATAAGACTGCAAAAATATCACAATCTTAAACCTGAACGTTTAATCCACACCCTCAAAGCTCTAGAGCAAAGTCAGATATCAAAGACACAATTTGAAGCCCTCCCTTTCCCTTCATCAGTCAAACAGTTTGTGTCATGGTCTCTTTGCACACTATCCTTTGAATGCATACCATACATTTATTGTGAGGTTTGATTGATTCAAGATGAAATCTAACAGAATAACTGTTTGATTCAATGCTCTCACTCTCACCCCCCCCCCCCC
>NC_045752.1:14243928-14276153 GCF_008692095.1 Etheostoma spectabile | reverse complement strand
CCCCAATGGCTGTGTACCCTGTAGAGGGTGCAATGCACCTATTTTCAAAGCCAGTAGTTGGATGAATGGGAGGCTTGCATGGGAACCTGTCGTCTTATCTTTTCTCTAGTCACAAGGCTTTCCTGCTTATGTCACAGCTTGGGGCAAGTAAGTTAGATAGATGTAGATGATAATGAATAAATTGAATTGCTCAGTTATGGGTCCTTTTTGTGCACCTCCACTAAAACATTCTTTTGGTTTGATGTTAGTTTATTCTCACGCTTAAAAAAAAGATGTCTATCGTGAGACCACATGCAAGTAAACCCACAGAAAAGCAAAAAGTGTGCAAGATAACTGTAAGTGGTTTATTTAAAAAATAAAAAGGGTAAGAATAATAACAGTTTTAACTTCTAATAATGTACAAAGGTACACCACACATCTAACAAATGACTCATTATCTTTCGGCTCAAAATAACCTTAGCATGGTATAAATGTGTCAAACTGCTTTACAATACAGGGTACGTTGTAGCATTTCAATATATATTCTAGGTATGCAGAATAATATCCATCACAGCAATGAAGAAGTAGTGAGCACGTCCCCTGAGGTGACTGAGTGGACCCACTACACAGCTGTGCCTCTCTCCAGGTTTTGTTTGATCTCGGCTGTGTATTTGCCGTAGAAACGCTCCGCCTTCTTGTTGAACTTGGCATTCCTCTCGTTAATGTAGTCGATGTCTGCGTCGTCATTGTAGGCCCTGCGCCGGCTGTACTTGGCCCGCTTCTCTATCCTGACAATCGCAAATAAAAGCAGCTTAAGGGAGGATTTCATAAACCAGTATGGCCACTATCCATGGCATATCCAATAACAATAATTGGGTACAGGCAATTATTTGGGGGTGTGCATTTAAATTTGGCAAGGAGTGGCGATGGAAAACCAAACGCACACATGCATACTTGAGGAAAATACTGTCAATTTGTGAGTTCCCAGTCTTGATTTACTGTGTCTTCAAAGCATTGTTGTGCGTCATACCCTGGCAACTGAATCCTTGTCTAATGCCCCACAGTCGCATCTCTAACACAAGCCATAGGCTGTCTCAAATATAGAACAGCTCTGGGTACGACCAGGGTAATCAAAGGTGAAAGGAACTTCTGTAGCATTGACAAAAACTTAAAAGAACCAAAACTGTTTGAAGCTGCAGTCAGTTAAATGTGAGGGACACTGAAGATATGGTTTGATCCCTGTGTTCTGACTTTACAGCGGCTTTCATAAACATCTACCAACACCCACTTACCAAAACACTAAGTATGGTATTGGTTTAACATAAGGTCATGTACATCAGTCCGCTATGGTCTGACCAGGGGCCTCGTTTATGAAACAGTATGTAGGATCCATACTAAGTGTATGTGCGCACAAAAGCTGCAAATGGTGCGCGGTTAATAAAATAATCAGATTTATAAAACTGTGTGCACGTACACCTGAAGGCAATGAATGTTCAATTCTTCTCTACGGTGAATCATGGCAACAACCGAGAGAAAGACCAAGAAAGGGATTTTTTGAATGCCATGTAGCAAAGGGCTGCAGACAAGGAGTCAAGGAGTAAACCTCTATATATGGGCGCCTGCTCTACCAACTGTGCTATCTGGGCGCTCTTATAGTTAATTATTTCCAAAGTTTTCCATCATTAGCATCGAGTGCTTGTTATTTCTCACTGGCAGCAGCCACAGAGAGCAAAAACCAAAGAACAGGCAGTTAGTACAAAGGTTTATCTTAGTCGTTTGCCCAGGAAGTCAGGCTGATACCAAATAGTCAGGTTGAGAGTAAGAATGAAATTAATGGAATTATGGTCTGTTTCTGAGTGTGACTTACTGTTTCTCGACATCTTCCACCATGCGGTCAATGCCCTCCTTTGATGGGACATGGGTGCCGTGGATCAGGCTATTAGCCGTGGGGTGGAAGTCGACACCACTGTGGAGCACCGGCAGAGGAATTAGAAATGCATAACCACAGATTATCACAATTTTAACAGACTTAAAACTGACTTTTCTATTCCATTATTGTGATATGGCCATCCCAATTAGAGAAGATAATGTGGCTTTCAGAGAAAAAAAGTGTGTTATGTGCATTCTTCACAGTTCAGCATGAACGTCAGTCCTTGATGGTGAAAAACCTGCAGGCACTGAACTCTTCCATCTTAGTGTACATGCATTGCATCCTAAAATTACTTCAGAAGTGTGTCAACACTAATCCCAGGACAAATCAGGGGTACATAACATGTAGAAAAATGCTTTGTGCACACGTGATGGGGGGATTCTAAGATGAATAGGCCAAGAAAATTGTTGAAAACCTATTTTTATTGACTAGAAATTTCACAGTTACAGACTTAATATAAGAAAGGGTTCTTATGTCATCATCATCTTTATGGCCCTGTTACTGTTGGCCCTGTTACTGTTACTGAGAAACAAAAAATCTAGTAATGCCACATTTCTTCAAATATTGAACTGTCTGTCTGTCTGTCTGTCTGTCTGTCTGTCTGTCTATCTGGACAAAGCATTAAAAGGCACTATATTGTCACAGCAAAAGCAGATGGGGCAGAGGCTTAACTCACCATTCCTCTCTCTGCTTCTCATAGCTTTCCAAGTCTGGTCTGATTTGCTTGGTGAGCCTTTGGTACTGTCGGAATTGGGCCTCGGCGTAACCTGCAGTCCATTGTTTGAGACGGAGAGAAATAAAAACCGTCTGACTTATAATTACCGGAACAAACAGCAAGCAGACACGAGGATCAGCAACACAACCGGCGGCTGGTTAGGGAGGGGTTAAGAGGAAACTCTCTTCCCTTTGTCTCTTGAAGCCCCTCTGTTGATCATTTTCTCCCCAGAGGTTTTAATTTACAGGAGGTTTGGGTGCAACAGATGGAAGCCATATTTAAGAGACACAGCAATTTTTTTTTTTTCCAGTAGATTAAATTGGGAGCGGTTTGAGATGATTAACATCCCAAGGGGTTCTTACATGCAACCAGTACTGCTCTTTATGCTGCTGCTGTAAAGGATTTAGGTAGCAACATTTCACTGTGTGGTATAGAAGTGGAAAAACAAGAAGAAGAAAATAAAGTCACATGCCATGGCACATCATCATCATTTCTCTCCGTGCCAGGAGGCACACAAGGCTTGGACATCCACTCTTCCCCCCCCTCCACTGGTTCGTTGCAGCTGCACGTCGTGCTGTTTTCCACGTGTTCCAGCCTGCACCGTTACGTTCAGTTCCACCATTCGCCGCCAATTGTTTTTGGGCGGCCTCTTTTCCTTCTTCCTTCAGGTATCCACCCGAGGCCCCAGCACAGTCGTCCGTTCGTCCTTCCTCAGCCATGGCCGATCCTTCCATCTCCGTCTCCTTACCTCCTCACTGATTTTCTTTGTTTCTGTGCATCTCAAGAACTGACTTGTTGGAGACGTGTGTTGCCATTGAATCTTGAAAATCTTCCTTAAGCATTTGGTCTGGAAGATGTCTATCTTCTTCTCTTCTCCCTTGGTTAGTTTCCAGGTCTCGCATCCATAAAGCAGAACCGAAAGGACCAAGCTCTTGAAAAGGGAGGTTTTGGTCTTCCTGCTGATATCGCTGGCTTGCCATATGTTTGATAGCCTTTTGAACTGTGCACTTGCCAGTGCCACTCTTTTCTTGACATCCGCTGTGCCTCCACCATCCTTAGTGACGTTTGCACCCAGATACGTGAAGCTCCCTACCTCCTCTATCTCGCTTTCTCCAACCTTCAGCTTTCTGTCGCTCTTGCTGTTGGCCTTCATTATCTTGCACTTCTTGTTGTTCAGTTTTAGGCCAACCTTGGCTGCATTGTCCTCTAATCTTGTTGTTTTGTGCTGAAGTTGATCCATTGTTGAAGATAGAAGGGCAAGGTCATCTGCAAAGTCAAGGTCTTCCAGCATGGTAGTGAAGTCCCATCGGATTCCAGTTCTTTCACCCTCCACAGTTCTCCGCATTACCCAGTCGATTACCAGGAGGAACAAAAATCCTGACATGCAGCACCCCTGCTTCACTCCTGTCGTCACTGGGAACCAGTCTGTTGTGTCGTTCTCGTCCATAACGGAGCATTGAAAGTCTTCATAAAGGGTCTTTACCATCTGGATCAGCTTCCGAGGGATTCCATACTGACGCATGATGGTCCAAAGGCTGTCTCGGTGTATGGAATCGAACGCTTTTTCAAAGTCGACGAAGTGGACGTACAGTGTAGCATTCCATTCGTTGACTTGTTCCAGGATATTCCTAAGGATGAATATCTGGTCGACAGTTCCTCTGCCTGTCCTGAAGCCGGTTTGTTCTTTCCGGAGCGATGAATCTACTCCAGTTTGTACCCTGTTAATGAGTATCTTGCTGAGCACCTTGCTGGCCAGAGGCAACAAAGTAACCCCCCTCCAGTTTCCACAACTCTGAAGGTTTCCTCGCTTTGGAATTTTGCAAATGAGTCCTTTGGTCCATTGCGCTGGAACTGTCTCTTGGTCCCAAATGAGGCCAAAAATCCGTTTTAGTTCTAAGCTGGTCTGTTTGGTGTCAGCTTTAAGCATTTCGGCTGAGATTTGGTCTACTCCAGGGGCCTTTCCATTCTTGAGGGCCTTCAGTGCGATCTTGATTTCTTCAACATCTGGCGCCTCGATTGGAATATCTATCTCCTCCCTTTCCTCCTCTTCCTCCTGTGGTGGTTCTTCGGGTGCTTCCCTGTTGAGAACTTCCTGGAAATGTTCCTTCCACCTCACTAGTCTGGCCTCTTTGCTCTTCAGCAGCTCCCCGTTCTTACTCTTCACTGCTGCTGTTTGTCTGGTACTCTGTCCTGTCAACTGTTTCACAATACTGTATAGTTCTTTCTGTCTTCCGTTTTCCGCTGCTTTCTGTGCTCTCTCTGCTTTCTCTGACATCCACCTCCTCTTGTCTTCTCTCACGCTCTTCTTCACTTCCCTGTCCTTGTCCCTGTACTCTTCTCTGATTTTGTTTTTAATTCTTTCTGAGCGGGTACTTTCAATCCTTATCTTGGTGGCTTTTCTTTCGTCGATCAGTCTCCAGGTGTTATTGCTGATCCACGGTTTGTTCTTCCTCTTCCTGAAGCCGAGCACCTCTTCTGCTGACTTGACGTAGGCGTTTCTCTGCTGTTCCCATACCTCTTCTACGTCTTCACTCTCGTTCCTGGTCTTTTCCAACTTGCTCATGACTGCCTCGCAGTATTTCTTCCTCTCGTATCTTCACTCTCAGTCTTCCACGTCTTCCTCGCTTGACCTTGTTGCTGTTTCTGTGGTACTAAGACGTAGTTTGATGCGCGTCCTCACCAGGTATGGGTCGCTGTTTGCATCAGCTCCTCTTTGTACTCGGGAGTCCAGACAGAAGATCTCCCTGTCCTCTGATCAGAAGATGGTCGATCTGATTCTTCACTTTTCCATCGGCTGATACCCATGTTGCCTTGTGGATGTCCTTATGGGGAAATAATGTTCCTGTTATCACAAGTCCATTCAGCTGGCAGAATCGCACAGTCTTTCTCTCGTTATCATTCTGTGTCCCTAACCGTGCACTCCCATTGTCCCTCGTCACCCGCTGTTGTCACTTCCAACTTTCATTGAGGTCCCCCATGATGATGACGATGTCGTTCTTGTTAATCCATCCAATGTTTCCTGTAGCTGCTGGTAGAATTGTTCTTTCTCCTCTCTTCCTTCTCATTGTGAGGGCGTACACTTGAATAACAGTCACTTTCCTGTATCTCGGTAGAATCTTGCTGTTATTATCCGCTTGTTAATGGGGGTCCATTCCTGAGTGACTTTTCTGTTTGCTGTCTTATCAGGATGGCAACACCACCCCATGCAGTCTTCATCCCCACTATAATCAGAGTCTGTCCCGTAGCCATCTCATCCTGCCGGCTCCTGCCATCTGCACTCGCTGATCCCAAGTACGCAGTTGGTACCTTCCTATCTCTCTCGCGATCTGTGCGGCTGCTCCTCCTCTATACATAGTTTCACATTCCAATGTCCATGGTGAAAATGTTTTTGGGTGTCACTAGAGATCTCGTCGGGCGCTGGGCTTCCCTAAGGCTTTGACCCATCGCCGTCATACTGCCGATGTCGCGATCCCCGCTCCACCCTGGTCGTCTTGCAATATGATGTCCGTTGTTTCTGTAACAATGTTGTTTTCCGGGAGTAGGTTGTTAGCCTTCTGCCCAACCCCCAAGCTTGGAGGGCCAGTGGTTTTCTGTCAGGGTGTCCTTCCCTTAGACTGCGTTGGTCCACGACACCATACGGTGAAACCCCCCCATCCGCCACCTGGGGGGACGCGCCTCATACGCCGTGCAGTCCCAGCAGGAGAGAATAGCAGACCAGAATCACAGTTTACCACTTCATCCTCATGAGTAAACTGTATTAAATTACTATTCACTAAATGAGTAAACTGAGGTTCTGTGGTGTCATGCCTAAAATAAAGCAATTCAATCCAGTCACAATGTGCTTCCATGTTACTTTCTGACGCGACTATAAAAGAGTCAAAACAATCAGTAAGTGACAATCACTTCAATGTGTTAAACAATGACTGCCAGCCGTGATCATATAAGTGCAAAAGCAACAGACAATCCCTCATTAATGAAAAAATGAGTTAGTTTAGATTTCTTTAAAATATTTCACACACCTAATTAATAAGTTTTTAAAGTGAATATGAGGTTGGTGCTGAGTAATCAAAAGATAGCATCCTTTAGGTTCCTCCTACCGATAGGGCTGGGTGCAGAATTCAATACTTTTTAGGCAGCGACTGAATTGCCTCCTTAGTATTGAAAAATGCCTTGTAATTCAATACCAAATTTTAATAGCTTAAAAGTAAATCTCATCAGCAACACTGAGCCAATAAGCACGCAGCATGTTTCTACCAAGATCTAATAATTCTGCTGATTGGCTGTCTAACGTCACACATTAAAAGGCATGCAGGAAAAACTCTACATTACGCACAGAGACTGGGCTCATGTTGTAGGAGCTGAAAAAAATGAAAAAAAAATACTAAAAGATGCGTGCCGTAATGTTGTAATTTCTTTTTGTTAAAATGGAATTTAGGAAATTGGTTTCAAAAACAGTATTGTTCGGGAACCGGTATAGAAATCGCTGTATTGGTCTCAGTATCAAAAACGTTTGAATGATACCCAGCCCTACCTACCGACACATGGTTGGTTGAAAATAAAAAAATAAAAATATAATAAAAATGTTACCGGATGTTGTATCATTATGCCCCAAGCATGTGTGCCGTTACCAGTGAGGCATTTAATACGACCAAGGAAGTCCAGTCTATGTAACAGATGTGAGCTCTTAATGTCTTATCAGCCAAACAGAAACAAAAGGAACGTTATCACCAACTACTTCTTTCTTTAGCCTTAAGGCTGACACACCAACCCAATTATCGGCCGTCGGACAGTCTGGCGAGGTCGATGACTCGAGTCTGTTCGGTGTGTTCCGTGCTGTCGTCAGCCGGAGGAGCCACCGGCATCCATTTTGGCCGATTTGACTTGTTGAATTGGCCAGTGGGCAGTCGGACTCAATGACCAATCTGATTGGTGGAGTGCTAGCCCTTGACTAGAGAATCAGTGCACGAGAAAACCGGAGCTGACAACGCCAGTATCTTATTACTAGCCATTGTATTTTGTTCCGTTCAGCAAGTATCAACCCTATCAACACACGCTGATCAAAAAAATGACTAACAACAGCGTGCTCTGTGTTTACTAGGTCTAGAGAGATGTTCAGTCATTTCAGGTTTTCATTTTTTGGGCGACAGTACAGATTAGCATACATTAGTATTACGTCTCGCGTACGCGCAGATCATACGCTTAAGTAGGCGCCGCTTCAGTGTGTTCCGAAGCACTTTTTCTGAGAGATGGGAGCCGAATGATCAGTCCAACAGTCGGCCGTCGGGTTGGCGTGTCAGAGCCTTTAGACACGATCATCTGTCATTCACCTGCCATTTAATATTTTGAAGATAAATTAATAAAATTACATAAGCTGACCCGGCTGACTAAATCTGACATGAATTCTGAGTTATTTACTAATAAATTCATTCACATTTTATGACATGTCTCATATAGCCTACATTATAAAACAAGTGCAAACAATTAGTAGACTGCAAACAGTCTATGTCTGTCCTCACTGGGGACCCTGCCACCAACCTGCAAATCCTGTGTCTGGGTTCTTCTTCTTTTTTTTCCTCTCCCACCGCTCTGCATCGTCAGCAGTAATTTCAAGCAGTTTCACTCTGTCATACTCCTCCCCTTTGGCAGCACATTCCTGCAACACAAACATTAATATGTTTATTACATGGCCAGGCCAATCACAGCATTCTTCATTGCCGTGGAGTTCTGATTCAAAGACTCTGGCGGACTGATTTTAAATAAATAATTTTAAAAGAATTAAATAATTTTAAATCAACATTTGTAAGTCCTGTATCATTTTGTTGGGTTTTTATAGCAATAATGCCCGGCTTGCTCTACATTATCCCTTACATATTAGGGGTGGGAATGTCTGGGCACCTCACGATTCGATTCTAAGCCGATTATCTATGAATCTCGACACAACAATTTTTTATGTGCATTTCCATGCGTGATTAAAACAAATGTACATATTAATCTGAGTTTGTTCGATTTTGACATATACAGTATTTGTCACACACAAGTTTTAATGACATGTTTTGTCTAATGAGGTTTTTATTTTGTACTAATTCCATGCTTAAGCCTTAAACATGCTTGTGAAAGTCATCTTCTCTCACAGTAATCTTCCATGCCAGTCATGGAAGATGATGAAAAGATGGAGAATTGGCTTCTTAGAACATGAAACATGTGGTGGTCAGATATAATGTGATCAAGTACATGAACAGCCTTTATGTGTATTGCCTACTTATTGTATGTACGTACATTAATTCCAATCTTAGTCATTCAGAGACATAGATAGGAATGGATGCACAGAGAGCAGGTCATTTTGACCATATAGCGTGATTTTCTTTTACAGACCACTACTTATTCCAGTTGGGAACAATAACAAAGCAGAACAGAACCGGGGAGCGCTAAATCAAAACATTTTTATCCCTAAACTACCCTTCCTCTTGAGCAAAATACACCTATCCTTAAGAGTATTTTTGGGGTTTTTCAGCTTCACCACAAGTATGTGATTGTGGGAAGAAAATTAGCATCCAATACATATGACTAGATGACTTTGAGGCTACAAACTTGCTAGTTGCAACTCTGTCGGCTTCAATTCACCATACATTTTGACAATCTGGTCAGTGACATCTTGTTAGGGATGCACCGAATTTTCGGCATCCAAAATTATTTGGCCGAATAAGTGAAAATGCTGAATTAATTTGACTTAACAATTAGTTCTTTGATTGTGTGATCAAATAGCAACAAGTGTAGTGAGAAGTGTGCATGCTTTATTAAAACATGTTGGCAGGGTGAAAGCGCTGTCACAGTAAAAACAACGCCAATATTTAACGACTCTGATCCTAGGTAATTATCCGCCCCATGCACAAGTGCTGACAGCGAGAGACTGTTTAGCGGGGCATCTCATGTCATCGATGAGAAGAGTGTTATACCTTTCCTGTCTTGGGTTCCCAAACTGGGGTCAGGGAGCAGAATTATTAACAGATGAAGCCCCCCTGGCTTGAGAAGCTTGTTGTTTTATTGTTCACTGTTACCTTACTTTACATTGTCTTTGCCATCTCTTTTTCCTCTTGCTTCTCCCTCACACAGTTGCACCTGTATGCTAAGTTACTCTCTCTCCCCAACCGCTCCACACTCTGTGATGTCACTCACTCAACGCACCTGACAATCTTGCTCTAAGTTACGCTACTCTCGTAAGGAGGAACTGACTTTCACGTGAGAACTTTTCATAAAGATGAACCTGCAACTTTTCTTGAAGTAGTTTTTTGTCTAGGACGATTATTCATTTGTTGTGGGTCCATTCACTTTTTTTTGTCGCTTTTCAATCCACTTATTGTTGTAGGCATACAAAGTAGGCCATGTTACATTCTTTCTATAAGTCTAATAAAGTATTCAAGGGGGGCTCAAAGATAGCAAAAATAAAAAAATATATATTTTACAAATGTATTTATTTTAAGTAATATTGTGCTTTATTTGTATATCTGCTGGAATATTTAAAAAAGTTAAGTGTTAAATACATATTTTTAAATTGTAATTTTGTAAAGATTTTTCCTTTGAAAAGCAAGACAAAATGGTAAAAAGCACATTTGGGCTATTACATTTTTGCAGTGATGAAAAAGTTGGCAAAACAAAAAGGGAAAAACTGCCAACTTTTTCGTTATTTTTGGCTTTTTTTTAATTTGAGTGAATCCCTACATCTTGTCACCATGCTGAATATGTACAGTACCATAGGTTCAAGGTTCTTTATCATATATAGGTTTTGCATACTATGCTTATAAATACCTTTTTCTTTTCGTCCACAGAAAGCTCCCACTCAAGTCTGGCTTTCTTCGCCTCCCAGTTAGTTGGGAGTTTCAGTCTCTTGTCCTCCTCTACAACCTCCTGGTGATTGATCTTACGTGCTTCATTCTGCAGTGAAAAAAAAAAAAATGACACATCACGACGCGTTTTACAAGCAGCAGTATGCAAGTGGGATGTATCAGAAATAACCATCCACGCGTATACTGTCTTGAGGCAGACTGTAACGTTATCTAAACACAATCATTTATAATAAGTGTTTTCCGCAGGCGTGAGTCAGTCCAGCTTGCCATCGCCAAGTAGCTTAGAGGAACACTAGTAAATAAGATATTGTTTCCTGAACGTAAAAGTGCTTTAATCAGGAAAAGGTTAACAACTTACCCGTTTGAAATGCAACTCTCGGAATTTCCGTAATCTCGCTTCCCTCTTCTGGGAGGAAAGAGCCTCACTCGGTCCCTCTTCAGTGGCTGTAACGTTAGCTGACTCCTGACAATAACGACAGTAAACGTTACTATTATCTACGACAATACACTATAGAACGATGTGTTTAATGACCAAGTGTAGTTTATTTCAGACAAGATAGCCTAAAATATTGAGCAGAAATAATCTGGGACGAGCTGACGTTGATTAGCTATCGCCAACATTGTTAACGTTAGCTTAGCACAACAACACGATATTGTAAACAACAAGAGTGGACCAGAAACACGGTTTCCGCCGGCAAAATGAATCACCGCTCTCACAGGAATTATATTAATCGACAACATTTTGCCTACAAAAACAAATAAATTGGGCAATTTGACATTAAAATGAAGCTACTAACCTCACTACAGGACGCCATTGTTGCTAATGTTACGGTTCGGAAGAAGAAGGCAGGAAGTGTGACGTTCATACCGGATACTAAAAAACGTTTTAGAAAAATAGAAAAAACGTTTTATTTTTTTGTCAGAAAATAAATGTAAAATATGTAGGGGGCTTCATTTCTTCCTCTGCCTCTAATATATACACTACCGGTCAAAAGTTTGGGGTCACTTCCAAATTTCCATACCACTCCATTACAGACAGAACACCAGCTGATCTGAGTGGGGGGGCTGATCTTTAATGCAATATCTACATCGCCCATTATCAGCAACCATTCATCCAATGTTTCAGAGGCACATTCTGTTTACTGATCTGATATCATTTTAAAAAAACTAACTAGAAAAACACTGGAGAACAATTTTCCAATTATGTAAGCACATAATGTAAAGTTAATAAAGTTAAGCTTCTGACCTTTTATTTTTCCTTTTGTTTAGTTTAAGGTCGACATTTTATGTTTTACTCTAAGTAAGGTGTTGGAGAAAGATCTATTGGATAAAGTTGAAGCAACACTACATAAAAAAGGGGCCTAATGACAAGGAAGCCCCACATACAAATTATATGAGGATAGACTACAATTTAAAATATGTGTCCGTTTTTTCAGAGGTCTAACGCTTTTCATCTTCACATTTACAAAAGAACTTGGGGCATCTCCTATAATAGTATCAAGGAGGCCAACAGTGGTGTGTCTACATGAGTCTATCACAAAAATGAAATTGCCTGGTATATGCACATGGCCTGCAGTCACAATCGACTTTTTTGAAAACAATTCTGTCTTGTGAAGGATGCTTTTTACATCTCTCTAAAAGAGCTGGAGGCTTTCCCTTGTTGAACAGATGGCATTTTGTAATTTATTTCAACTCGTGTTAATGTTCTTATCTGATCAAACATGCAAGGAATAGACATCATAATAATAATAATAATAATAATAGCTTCCAATGTTTTAGTGCTTTTCAAGGAAACCCAAGAAAACCCTTTACTTGAATAATAAAAAACAAACATCACAACATAACAACCAAAAAATAGACTAGGACAGGAGCTCATGTTTAGAAAGTCTTGTCAGGAATTATTTGAAAACTAGAAACCCTGTAGCAGTTTAGTGTCATCAGAGTCAATTTCCATCCATCCATCTTTGTCCGCTTATCCGGTATTGGGTCGCGGGGGGAGCAGCTCTAGCAGGGGACCCCAAACTTCCCTTTCCCAAGCCGCATTAACCAACGCCGACTGGGGGGTACCGAGGCGTTCCTAGGCCAGGTTGGAGATATAATCCCTCCACCTTGTCCTGGGTCTTCCCCGAGGCCTTGTCCCAGCTGGCAGAATCAAGTTATCAGACATAAAGTGTCAAACCTGTTAGATTACAAGAAACTGTAATTATTTGCTGCACTGTAATGATCTTTTTATTATGATTATCATGTCACCATGGCAAAAGTCATTGCCAGGCATTTTGAATTTTACAAAAATGTCTTTGTGTATACTTTTAAACCATGCCATCTTGCTTCCTTTTGAAGTTTAAATTCATAGCAAAATACTGCTCAACTAATGGAAACTGGCATGACGCACACAGACAGCAATTGTGAATTTGACTGGAGGTTATACAGTAAGAGGCATGAAAGGTCAAGCACAAAGTCATCAGTGTGTGCCACACAGAGAGTCTGTTCAGACTCCCGTAAACTCAATTGTTATGGTTGTTTTTGCTACAGAAAAGTGAAATCTCATATGTATTAGCAACACATATCCACCCACAAAAAAACTTCCAAGTATCAATCAGGGCCTTGGAACATAACCTGAGACCTCCAAATATGATTCTATGATCAGAAGATGAAAGTAAACACTTTCAAGAGCATTTGAGCATGTTTGACTTGCCAAAATGGATGTGCTGCCAGTTTGATTGCAATATACTAATAGAGCTCTTTTGGAGGATGTAATTAAGTGGAGTTTATAGTCTTAGATTAAAGCATCCTCTAGATCACAGGCAATGTTAATGGAGTGATGCATTTTCACTGGAAACCAGATGGGAGCACATCACAACAGAACAAAACAGCATTGGCTACAGTAATGATCAGGGCTCGACTATTGCCATGCAAAAGAGAAAACATCTTCATAATAAATGGCTCTCAAATGAAGAGTAACAGTAAAGTAACAGGGAAAAAAGGAGAAGAAGCAAATGAGCATTTCCTCTGTATTAAATTCAAATTTACAACGGCAGTGTGCAGATCAATTGCAAAACAACAGGAAAAGAGTTGTGTACAGTATATGACTTTTCAATTTCCAGACATCAATACAACATGAGCGTTAGAGTTTACAGCATGTCTTATGGGTTCTTTGTCTTAATAGCTGTTAGTCTTTTTGTTAATGTCGTCCACACATCCTTTACAGCTCTCAAGTATTCTCATATGGTAACTAAACTCCCCTCAGGGTGCATTCACTCACTCACTCACTCACTCACTCACTTCCCTGGAAGCTCCAACATGTTTTGCCTGGACAGAGTTACCAAGAACCAATATATAACAATTGTAACTTCACGTTTAATGTTGAGGCCATGTATAAACCCAAGGTACAGTATAGTAGCTTGGCAACAGTTCATGGGGATTCAAATAATTGAACAGTGTTTGGGGACCTGCTACACAGAACATAGATTTTAGTCGACATTAATCTGTCAGGAAAGAATGAAATATTTGACTAATACAGGAACATCCGTATTTACAGTATGTGTGATCATTACTGAAAGTTACATATTATGACAACAAAGGAGTCTTTCTGTTCATTCCTGTGCCAGTGCTTTTCATGATCCCAACAGCAGCTTCATGTGTTACAGTAGAGATTGGTTTAATCTAAATTTAATTGACTTTGTGACAGGCAATGTGAGGATCTACCCAACGCTGTCATTGCCATTTAAGGGATACTAAACTTTAGTGCAGTACGACGAGGATCTCACACGTGTTGGGGCCACCCAAAAATGCTGAACAGCCACTCCTCGATATTAACTTTTCCAGCCAGGCAAATCAGGCCTGAAATAGAGTAACATTATATCTGCAAATAAATTGCACTTTAGGGGCACATTCATAAATACATAGCAGACCTCATGGTCCTTCATAACCATTAATCAAACTGGACATGATATTAGTTCAGTTTCCTACATGCTGTGAATTATATACTACGTTTTTTTGTACACACAGACATACATTTAACTGGCACTGCTATCTTGCTCTTAATAAAAGTTTCTCTAGATAGCACATGGGGGGCAGGGCCTCTTGCTGCGCAAGCAGCTGCTTGACATCTGGAACCTAATATAAACATCATGGCCAATAAAATCATTCCATTTCCTTAATTACTATTCCTGTCATTTCCGCACTAAATGAAAAGTTATTAATTCAGGGCCAACACAAACATACTTCTCCAATACGAGGAGCTACTCCTGAAGCGTCGCCACCCTGACTACAGGCTGCTGTCACTGGACTGGAACCACAAGCTCCTGCCTTGCTCTGCCAGTGTGTGTTTGTGTGAATGTGTAAACGTGAGCATGTGTGTGTGTGTGTGTGTGTGTGTGTGTGTGTGTGTGTGTGTGTGTGTGTGTGTAGGGAACAGAGGCCAAGGCGCTGCAGACATGTATGGAACACAAGATGGCGTCTTGTTTTCCATCTCATCCACATGTTCCCACTGATGCCAGTATAATCATGACAGGCACAACCCGTCCCGTTTCATCTCTCTGTTTCTTCCTCCCTCCACATTCATGCTCTTGTTTCTTTTTTTTGCTGCTTCTCTGTGTTCAACACATGCCCTGCCACCTTTTTCTCCATTTAACTACTCTTTCCACACATCCATTCCCTCCCTTGATTTTTCTCTCTGCCCTACCTACCAATGTAAACCCGTTTGTGAGATTGTATTGATCTAGTCCATGTTGAATAGCAGGCTTTTGACTTAAAGGGTGATGATAAGACATTTAGAGAGCATCTGTCTGTAACACTTACTGCAGCTTTAGGTGTTCTAGAAATTGTAATCTTTTCTAGGGTAATTTTTCATCAAACTAATTTTCAGCTAAAACATTCCTCCCACTTTCCATCATTACCAGCTGTCTCGTTTAGTCAAAATGCTTCCGATTGATTTGCTGGTGCTGGTGCTGTTAGATATATCCGAAGGGCACGGATGAATGGCGTGAACATCGAGCTATTTGGATGTTAGTCGCCACCAAAAGCATTTTTGTTTCAACACAAATGCCAGTATATGTGTGTCCAAGATAGTAGATCTTGACTCACCAAATACCATCTTCCCCTCTAGGCAAAATAACGTTAATATCACATAGATCATGAGGTACATGATTTGTCACGGTACTAGCTGCTCTGATTCAGCCATTCACAGGCCAAGAGAGGAAGAGGATTTGGTGAGCAACACATATACTTACACAAAAGACGCATGTATGCACTCAAATACCACCAGTTTTGTAGTCAATGCTTTTGCTCCACCACACACAATTAAAGTCCCAATTAAAGGCCATTATGGGTTTTCCACTAGCAGCAACCACAGGGAGAGCGCTCCACGGCTCCTACATTGCGGGCAAACAGATGTCTCTTGTGTTGTCATCCAAAGGAACTCAGACTGATCCACAAACTTTATGATCATAATTACTGATCAAAATTAAAGTGCAACAACAACATAAACTCAGAGGATGCAATAAAAAAAAGTTTGAACGATTCCTGTAATACGGCCCAAGTGGGACTATCAGAGGAAAGTGCTTGTGAGATGTTCATCCTGAGCTAGTATAAAAGTATACTGAAGTGATGAAGCCACTTTCTCCGACAGCCCATTAAACTCTGACTTACCACAAGAGGGAGGCATTTTCCTTATATTTTACCAGAAATTACAGTCCCATTCAATCTGAGTGAGGACATTAAATAAAAACATTTTCATGTTCTTTCATACTTATGCAATTGTGTCTCTGTATCCCACAATAACCAATAGATTTGAGTTCTCACCACAGATCAAAGCACTGGGCTCCGTATCTGCAGTGAAGCATCCCTTCACCACCACACACAAGTTCAACATGAGTGTCATCCCTTGAGCGGGGCCCAAAAAGAATCATGGGTTTCCGCTTCTGAGTTCCCATCCTCTTACCCCAGTGACTTTAATGAGAGAGTAAAGTTCTCACTTGGCCAAACAATAAGCTGTTGTAGAGGGTTGAGATAAGAGGTGGCCAGTCAACAGCCTCTGGACATGTAGCTGTGTAGGCGAACAATCTTCCCTATCTGTCCCCGGCCTGACACGAAAAATCAGTTGCCAGATCAAATAACCTCACGCAAACGTGTCAAACTGCATGTGGGAGAGCGTGTGCACACACACACACACACACACACACACACACACACACACACACACACACACACACACACACACACACACACACACACACACACAGAGAATCCCATTCCCACCCAATTTTGTTCTCTGAGAACTACCAATCTGTTTAGTGTAAAAACTACAGTGGCACATTTCATCTTGAGTTTAAGGCAATGAATCTAATTCCAAATCTAATGATGATCAAACAAGTGCCAAATAACTAAAAACAGTGTCAACAACAAAGCCACCACTGTGGACTGCTGAGTGATAAATGCACTCTTTCTTCATGGTCAGTATGGTTTATTCTCTTAAATCTTAAGGGCTTAAAGATGCCTTTTATATTCATGAACAAACTCAATTTCTTTTGTAAACCAGAACATTTTAATATAGTCATTCTCAAGGTGGAGAATATTTCCCAATGGGAATAATGTCAAAATAGAACTTGCAATGTGAGAAAATAGTGGTTCTTTAGCACGGATAAGTCTTAGAATTTATTTGTTATTTTTTTTACAGATTTTGCAACCATAACATCTTAAATTGAAAGTTATATTTAGCATTATAAACAGCAGTTGAGGCAAAGAAACCCTTACCATTTAGTAGCTGTTTCTGAGTGTTCAAAAGCAAAGTTATTATTGTATTTGTATTAATAAAGTGCATATATAAAGTGTTCTGAAAGATCATCAGATATCAAAAGCTCCAGAAGTTACTAAATTAACCTTGTGTGAACATTTTGACACATACACTGTAACACTGGTCTGCATGTGTTTTAAAAACAAATATTATTTGGCTGAAAGGCTGGCTCACAATCTGCAAAAACAAGAAGCCAGAGCAGGCAAATAATTTTGGAGGACCAAGGTCACATCTGCCACAGCAACATTTTCAATCAATATCATTCTCTCCAATGGAATCGCTGATATCAATGGATTAGTAAATCTGCACAGTGTTTTCCTGTAGAGCTCAACTTTGGTGAAGTCTACACACTATAAAATTATACATAGGAAAATATTACACAGCCTACTACTTCAACTTGAAATATGGGACTCATTGACGATTATTAATGGAAGTATAAAAGAATAATCTATCCAAACAAGACTACAGACATGCATTGGCAGGCATTAATGTCACACCGAGTGTTTTCCTTCATTTATTAGAAGAGGCAGACAAAGCCATGTACAGATTTTGTTGAAGGGTTCAAATGAATTTTCTCTTGGGTTAACATTAAAGGAATCCTGTGCTCTCTCACCAAAAAAAGCCTGTGCGGTCATAGCTTTCATACACTCCTTGTGAGCCGTTTGATCCTTTTAAAGTAAAACAAAAACACGTTCCTCCGTTCTTTTCTCATTGGGTCAAAGACGCTATGTATTTCTTTAAGCTAGAAAACATTAAATGCACAGTCAAAAGGTCCTCTTAGACCTTTGTGCATCCACTGCCTTTATAAAAATATTTACCACATTCATTTCCTCTTTAAAATCACTAATTGCAAGCAGTAATAATTATGAGGGGATTTATTTTAGGAAATTAAGAACTTATATAGAAGGGAAGTTTGGGGTCCCCTACTGGAGGAGCTGCTCCGTGACCCGATACCAGAAAAGCGGCTGAGGATGGATTGATGAGGAAATGTAATATGAAGTAAATATTTCAACCATGTTTATAGATTTTGCCTGATGAGGGTCTGGTACTGAAACGTTGCCAGGTATTAAATGTATCTTTGCAATGTACGGGAGTTTCTTTGCTACTATTTTTATTGTGAAAATGCGTGGCCACTTTTTAGTATATTTGTTCTTTAACTTTAACTTTTGTTCTTTCACTTAAAGGTAGGATTAAAAGGATTATGGCAACAAAGGTCCCCATGGACATTTTGGCTATGTTGTATGTACTATTAAGTCATTAATGGGAGCACCCTATTTGCATATTTTGAATGTTAATTAGTCTTATTCATAGCTACTTAAATGTGGCCACATTTGTTCTGTATGTTCTCTTATTCTGTTCTTTAAAGAAATACTGTAAGATGTTGCCTTGTGATGCATTATGTTCTTGGTTAATATATAAAAAATTACAAAAATAAAATATAAAAATTGGACTACCAAAAACTAAAAAATGGAGTCCAAAATGGAGGAAGCTATCACAATAACAAAATGAATGTAGCATGGATAGGTTGTGAGCTCATGGGGCTGACTGTTGATGTGGAAGCACAGGATGTGAGGAAACTCAACAGGGACGTCTGGTGGGCAGGTGAGGAGTGGCAGGTCTGAGAAACAGGAGAGGTGAGCACTCAGAAGTGATAAATCAGAACATGCGGCAGAAGAGGAAAGAGAAGGAGGACAGAGCCATGGCATGCAACCAAAACCATGACAACAAAATACAGTAAATGACAAAAGCAATTGCTGGTGTTTGAATAGGTTGTTCTAAAGTGTAAAAATTTCCAGTGTGGTATTGGCACTATTTGGTCCATCAAGTTATAACGGGTATGTGGATGACTCGCAGTCATTAAAACCAGACGCACATGTGGGAGCGCTGAACAGGACAGGGAAAACAGTGACGGATATTTCAGAGTCAATGAACTGTCTCAGCCAGACAATCTGCAGGGATGCAGGGTTATGTGTGTGAATGAATGAGGTGTTTTCTCTAATGTGGGCTATAATCTGACCCTCTTGGGAGGGAGGAGCAGGAGGAGTGCTGTGGAAAATGTTCAGTCTGAATTCAGACTGAAGTTCCATTTCTAAATCTAGTACATGCAAGAGAAAAAGAGAACTGATGTCAACCAAGAACAAAAACATAAAACACAGGAATGTAGAGAAAGAGAGGAATATTTCTAGGAATGGAGGGGAAGAAAATGAAAAAAAAAGGAGAGCATTAGGCAGAACAAGCTTGAGCCATGTGTAAACAGAGTATATAGAAACCAGATATGGCCAATCCTAAAAGTAATATACAGACAGAATGCGTTTAGCAGAGTCCATTAAAGCCAAAAGCCTCTGAGGGAACGCTTCTAGCCAGACACGGGACTCTGATGGAGGTAGCCAAGACACTCTAACTCCAGGTTAGCCTCTCAGTCTGAGTAATGGGCCAGGGTGTTTTCAGTCTCCCATGGCCCCTTGCGAGCCCCACCGAGCCCCTATGATGAAGTTAGAGAAGCAGCAGGCAGTGCTACAGCAGAGAGACAGAATGAGCCATAACCGTCTCCTGTTGCTGTTGAATGTAATTTCGGATCGTATTGCAGCGGAAGCATAACTGACAGAAGAGAAATCTATCGAATTCAGCTCAGACATCACAATAATATTGAGTCTTGTTTATAAACACACATTCAGGATGCTTCGGAAGTCTCATTCGTTCGAAGGCCCAAGTGCTGAGCGTGGCTCTTCAGTGTCCTGAGAGCAAACCCTAAAAGAAGTGGTTTAAAAAAAGGGGGCCATTTTATACGGCAGCTGATAAATTGTATTGGGCTGACAAAAACTACAAGTTCACTCTTTGGATTTCTTCTCTAGCATCACTATACTATTTAATAGTAACATTGTCAATTAAATAACTATTTGACTGATTAAACCTCTCATATATTCTTTAAGAAAGGACTCTTACTTGTTGTTTAATGTATGATACACACTTTCTGTTCTACAACATGTAATATTGAAATGTATCAAGCGGTGCTAAGTAGCTGTAGCAGAGCGGTGCTTTGAGCTTAAAATTAATGTCAGATTTCTCCTAATGACAATGTTCACATGAAATTTAACAGGTGTATTGTTTAATGTGTTGAGCATTTTGCATGCTAATGCTTTGAGCATTTTGCATGCTAACTTTTGCTTATTAGCACTAAACACAATTCAGCTGAGGCCGATATAAATATCATAGTTTTATGACTAAATACTTGCAAAAAAAACTAAAAGCAGTATTGGACAAAGTACAATTTTGACCTGATGATAGCACTAGATGAAAAGTTAAGGTATTACCAAAATTATTACAATTCATCCTGAGGGGAGCATGACACGTGTGTACAGAATTTCATGGCAATCCATCACCAAAGTCCTTAGGATTCATCTTCATGAAGGAATGGGGAAGATTTTATGGCAGGTTGTCTGGACTAAAGTGGTGGCCCGATGGACGGATGTTGCCATCCCTAGACCCATGCTGCTAGTTGGGATAAAAACAAGATCAATTAACCATCACCTGACAAACAAGACAAATCCCGTTTCTTTCTTGTCATTCATTGCATCCCCATGTCTTTTCCTCTGTGGTTAACCAAATCTTGGCTCAGTTCTCCAGTGCGACGCCATCGCTATTATAATGCCATCATCCCTGCCTGCCAAGCCATAGAGAATGATGTCACTTCCACCCTTGGTCATGGTGGTTTGGCTTTGGCCACTGGTGCATGTGACAATTTGTGCCCTATTATGAAGCCCTGAAGCTTCCATTTTGGCAACCAGCCATGACATCCACACCCTCACCCAGTTTCACAGAAAGACACCCAGATGCAGCTGTATGTTTTAATTCACTAGAGAGTTTTTGAATACACCCTTATTTTTTTTTTTACTTGTGCTCCCTTTAATACTTTCATGTTAAATATCCCTAGTCTCCCCCCCCCCCTCTCTTTTTTCCCCTGTCAAGCTGTACATCGTCTCCACTCCTGTCATTTACCCTATGGCTTTGTAGTCGTGTTGCGAGGCGGAAAGGCGCTGGGCAGGGCCAGTTGCAGGCCCAGCGGTGGCTGATGTATGTCTCCTGGAGAGGAAACACAGCACAGGCGATGAGAGGATATGGAAATGTAGACATGGCACAATGCCAGCTGGGCCTGGCCCACTCTGCACTGTGTTTAGAGGCAGCCTTTTTTCTAGTGCCAGGTGGGCAGGGGATGAAGGAGGGTATTGGAAGGCTGGTGGGTGGACACAGGCCTGGGATCAAACAGCAGAGAGGCAGTGAAGGGTGGTGGTGCTAGTGGGGGTTGTGCGATGAGTGTGAGGAGTGGTTAATTGACTGGACGGCTTTAATTCATATGAGATTAATTACTGCACAAACTGTCCATGCATTTTACTTCGGCTATTTCTCTCCCCTGTTTATGAGGCTTCCCCATCTCTGGTTTTGGAATACTGAGGCTATTAATGCGCACATTAAAATGAGCATTTCATTTCCTTTTCTGATACCATTCAAAATGACACACAACATTCAACTGAAAATAGATCCTGCGCTGCTTAGGCACAGTAAAAGATTTGAAAAACACATTGTTAATGTGAGGTATTTATAGTTTGCCATGTTTAAAATTACAACACCATGTGTACTAGCAAAGTATATTCTATGAAATATACTTCATTCATCATGACCAATGTGTAATTTGCTAGTCAACAGCGTCCAGACTTTGATTCTGCATACTGTATTTGTGGTTGGGAATTTCACATACATACTTGCAATGTGACTAAAAGCGGGGGAAGATGTATTTGTTGTCCCCGTATAGCATCTCATTATCCCAGCCTTCCAGCTTAGGCGTGTGGGTTCCCGATAGGGAACCCCAGCCCAGAAATGGTGGTGAAGATGGGACCAACCAACCACCACTCACAGGCTCCGGCCGGATGGGGGTGGGAGGGGGGAAGGATGACACTTGTCATTTGGAGGTTTGGTTCTGATTGCTTCCACTCGTAAGGGACTTAACTGTCCCCACTGGGAATGCGGTCCTTATTACACCCACGCCTCAGGACACAAAGAGGGAGAGAGGTGTAAAAATACAACAGTAAGTAAGAAGTACAGCCATGTAAAGCTGACAGTGCAAAACAAGGTCACTAAGCCCAGCATGAACAACATATGCCTATCTATAAAAAGAGAAATACATTATATTGTGGGAATGGATTATGACAGTGACTGGGTACTCATTATGGTGGGGAGGTATTCAGCTTTTTACATACTTAACTAATAAACACTGAATCAATTATCACCCAATTCTGCAGTTTCTCTCAACTACTCAGAACTTCGTAGCATCTTTCAGCTCACTGTTTTGGTTCAGTATCAACGCTGTCATGTTCCTAGAGAAAAAGCGCAAACAAGACTAAAGACTAAAAGGAGAGTGACAATTGGACTTACGTTTGCCAGTAACACTCCCAATGGATTCTTGCTTCGTATATTCTGGATGTATAAAAAAGCAACTGTTTGCTAACATATCAACTTAATAGGTAATAATGGCACAATGTGGTGTTCACAGATGTTTTCTGTTACCCTCAAAAGTTAGTTACTGCAGGTTTAAAATGTTCACATACATGGTTTTCATCCTATCTTTCTGGTAGAAAATGTTAGTGTTTATGTGAATCAGCTTTATGTTTGAAACTGCAGAGTTGTCGTGTGGGGTATCTCAGGGTTCTGTCTTGGTACCTGTTCTGTTCCTCTTGTACCTTTTTTCTCTAGGACAGACAATTAGTAAATTTAGCAACATATCTTACCATCTGTATGCAGATGATATCCAACTGTACTGCTCGTTTAAGGAAACTGAGTTCTCTAAACTATCTTTAATCAACTTTGACTAGTATCAAACAGTGGTTATGTGACAACTTTTTGCTTATGAACTCAGATAAAAGAGAAATTGGAGCCACTGAAAGTCGAATCCCTCAGATAAAGCAGCACATTGGTGACTAAGGCTTGTCTGTTCAGCCGAGCCTCAGACGCTTAGGTGTTCAGAGCTCCACTCTGAACAATTAGTTAGGAACTGTTTCTTCCAACTGAGAAATATTTCCAAATTAAGAACACTTGTGAGTTAGAGATGATTATTCATGCTTTCATTTCTTCACGTTTGGAACACTGCAACAGTCTTTTTACTTGTTTGAGTAAGAAGAAGCTTTACCGTCTTTAGGCTGTTCAGAACTCTGCTGCAAGGCTTTTAACTCACATTAACTAAATAGCACAAATCACTTCACTGGTTACCAGTCCAGTATAGAATTCAATTTTAAGAACTGGTCCTTACTTTTAGAGCCCTGCACGGTCAAGTACTTCCATACATCCCTGACTTGATACAGCTTGTATTGTATGGCAGGTTATTGTGAAGCACTTTGTGATTTTCATCTGTGAAAGGTGTTATAGCCTACAAAAAAACTTTACTTACTTTACTAACATTCCAAAAAACACTTGGGGGAATACTGATGTGGGAAATACATGCACAACTGAAATGTAAGTGTCTGTCAGTGATCAAAACCAGACATTGTTTAGGGGATTTCTATACCTCTAAAATTCAACCACATTTGAAAGCCGACCATATTTCATAGAGAAATCCATGGTTTGGAATACATAATCAATGTAATTTTTGTCTTAGCCTGCTATGTGCTCTTATACTCTCCTCGCCTGCTTGCCCACCCCCTCGTTTTCAGTTGAATGCAATCGCTTTATTGGCTCAGTCATTCCTGTTCTGAAGCAGTGGGGCCTTGCCAGTCGTCGTGGTTACTATAAAAACTAATCATTTCAATTTCCTTGTATCTTATTTCATTCATGTACTTTAATCACAGTCTATGGGAGGCGCCAATGTTTCCCCATGAGTGGCGTCTGCTAAAGAGAGTAGAAATTTAGAGCGGGCCGTTTTCAGCTGCCACTGGTGCAGAGACATCCACACTACTGTCTTTAATGAATGCGCTGGAGTTCAAGCGATTAGAGCTCATCTTAGAAGAGCTACATGCCCTTTTGATCTTTGAATCCTACAAATGAAGTCAAAGGGAGAGACAGAGACGAATCACCTGCGGTTTTGGAAATCATTTAGAATGGACTGGCTTTCCAAACTGATAGGGGGTGAAAAAGGTTTGATCTTTGTTGGATCTACTGCTTCAGATTGCCTCTCTCTCGTTCTTTCTGCAAGTAAGTGGGGGGTAAAGAAAAAGGAAAGAGAGAGAGTGGCTTGGGTTTCACAGAAGACTAATAGATGTGAATTCTTTCAAACTGGAAAAAATGCTAAACTAAAACAATGTAAGCATGAGGCCAGCAGCATGTGGACGACTGTGATCACTGAACTGCCTGGCACTGTGGCAGGGTTGGGCCAGTGAAGAATTATGGCCTTCGTCTGCTCCATTAATTAACAGCCATTCAGACAGGAAACCAAAGCCAGTACTCCAGTCCGCTTTCATGTCTCATCCCATTTGCCTTCAGAAACTTCATTTTTCATTATTTACTGTATCCCTTCCAGACTGATGATCATCAATATTGTGTAAATAAAGGGCACATTTAAAGGTTTGAAGTGCATTTTGCTGTTGAAATATTGGCCTGTGGTACTTGTTTTTAGTGAAATCCTCAATGGGCTGTCACAGAGTGACATTAGAAAGGCGGCCTTGTACAGCCACACGTCCAGGCGTAACAATAATGAACCTCGGAGACTTTGATAGCGGGAGAAAAGTGGACGCAAGTGTTTTATGATCTGACAGCACCGCGGACAAAGCAAATAATCGCCAGACACAGAGGAGCAGGTAGTTTCACTTAACCTCTGCTTTGGGCTGAGCGTCAACTTAACTGGAAGCACATGGCTGCAGAGAACTTAGATAGAAGGAGAGAGACAGAGAAAGAGACTGATTATTCACATTAACTGACCCACCAATTAAAGATCCTTCCCAGTGCAGAGGTGTAAGACAGCGTCCAACCTAATGACACTGTTATCCCACAGTAGCTGGCCCTTTGCTGGTATATGAAAGCCTACTGTAGACAGTTACATAAGTTACCCTGGCCACACAGCAAGTGGTAACACACAGAAGACTTGAGGAAGTCACAACTCTGTTTGATGCCTCGGTGTACCTGCATGGTCAAATGGAGGAGAGTGTATACATCTCGTGGACTGTGGTCTGCTGTTTACTGGATGTCTGTGGCCTGTGGCTTTGTCTCCCTCCCATTAGTGTGTTTGGTGTTGTTCGCATGCCGATTGGCCCTACGGTAAATGCTCCTTATCGGCTGGCCACTCCTGAGGGCACTGCAGCCGCAGAAACCCCTAAGAGGGTGTAGGATGGATGAGGTGTATACATCAGGGCAAGTGGGACAACATGTCTGTGCAGGGATGCAAGAGCATCGACACATATGCGTGCATGTACGATGTCATGATGTTGTGTATTGTATGGGTGTATGAATGGGTCAGGCTTGACGGCAGCGACCATCCATCTCTCAGGCCTGTAGCTGCTTGCTGCACTGCCCAGGTTAACTTCTCTGGCCAAGCGCCACTATCAGGTTCCCCCATGTGGTTCCACTTAGACCGCCAGGGGCTCCAGCTACAGTCTGCAGACAGTCTCTAAGGCCACAGGGCGGGAGCGGTGAAGGGAAGGCCCCACTGACTTGGATATGCAGCAGGCTCAATAACCCACATCATGGCACACACCTCATTTCTAGCAACTGGTGCCTCATGGTCTCTTTGGTCTCTTTGTCGCCTGACTGCCACGAGTGAATGTTTCACTGCCCGCTGATTATTACTGGACTTCCTTGCTAACTTGGGATGATAAGCTAGGTCAAAGAAAGTCAATCTGGTTGTTATCATTTATTTTAAGATTACTGTATCAAAAAAAACTACAGATAAAATAAAATGCTTTAACTTTAGGCAGCAAAATAAAAACTCATGGGAGAAATTTTGTTACTCTCCTGTATATATATATTTATTATATATGATTTATGAGACCAATGCACAGTTAGTGGTGAAATTACAGCTTTCTTATGACACACCCTACTCTACATGGTCCCAGCTCTTCCTGCCTCAGCACAGAGTAAAAGCCCCGTCCTATCTTTGTGTCCCTCTAACCCTCACGTTCCCCCCTTCACCACTTACAGCCAATCACTGTATATTTTTATTGATGAGGCCTGACAGCGCTCCCAATTCCAATATAGCTTGGGACATTTGATACATGCATCCCACCAAACAAAAAAGGAGAAAAGAAAAATGTATCTCGGTCTCACTTTCTCAGTCCTGAGACTCCACTCCATAACAGCAGGCCCTAATTTCTCTTTCCAGTCATGGAATATGATAATTTTCTTATTTGCAAGAAATATCAATTGTTCAAGGCGGACACATAATCATTGGGGAGGAAAGGAGAAGCTACCTGTGTAATGTGCTTAACAGGCTAACCCATTTAGCCGCAGGCGCTGTTTGAAAATGAGAAAGTGCTGATGGTCAAAATCAATTTTCCCTGTGTCCAAATTACTCCCTGCCCGGCTTAGAATTTCACCTAAATGGCCAAACCTTAAAACACTGATACTAATTCTATCATATTAGAGCCTGGTCATATAGTTGAATTTATTGCTAATGCTATTTTGCTGTATTTATTGATGTAGTGAGAAGACTTGAAGGCCAGGGAGCAGAGAGTTCTGTTACTGCCTTTGTGTTTGTCAGTGTAGAGATGCATATCAGCACAACTCAATGCATTTAAACAGCCATCAGGCTTTAGATGGTTTCACAAATCATTTATCATGAGAGACAAACTATGTAAAGGTTGTATTTTCCTTACAATGCAATATTCAAAGCTTATTTGGCTATCCTTAAACAATATACTTTATATCCATCTATTTTTACTTTTGAACTGCTTAGAAATGTGTTTATTTGTCAATGGTATTTTCTTTTGGGAGCTTCCTTATGTGCTATTTAAAGTGAAAAAGAACAACAAATACAGCATGCACATTTGGTTAATTAAGTTACACCTAGCAGCTGGTTAGCTTAGCATAAGAACTGAAGACAGAAAAACTGTCCAAAGGCAACACAATCTACCTACCAGCCACTCTATAGCTAACTAATTAACATGTTACATCTTGTTTGTCTAATCTATACAAAAAACTGAATGGTTATGCAGACCCAGGCTAGTTGTTTCCCCCCAGCTTCCAATCTTTATGCTAAGCTACATTAGACTAATTGTTTTCTAGTTTCATATTTAAATTACAGATAACAGAGTGGTATAATTGATCTTCTCATCTAAGTTATTAAGCATATCTGCCAAATTTCAACAGAGAGGGTGACAAAGCTTTTTCCATTGCAGTTTCATTACTCTGGCACAGTCTTTCCACAGACATTATTAAAAAAGATCATTGGGGCTCCACTCCCCTCCCTGCGAGACATTTACAACACCCGCCTCACATGAAAAGCGACCATGATTGTGAGCGACGACAGCTATCCCCGCACACAGTCTTTTCAGCCTCCTGACCTCTGGGAAGAGATATAGAAGCCTCAGTGCCCGCTCCACCAGGCTGTCAGGAAACTGAACTCCCTCCCCTCTCTACCACCCTCTCTCTGCCCCCCCTCCTTCACCTTTCAAATTATAAATCCAGCATCCTGACAGCTCTTTTCAAGAAAACATTTTTAGACGTTAACATCTTCTTATGAGCTCAGTCAAACTGTGCCTAGTGCACTTTTACTTTGTTTTCAATATTATAAATATATAAAATGGTTCCAGGAAACTTCTTTGTAAATTACTAGTTACATATAAACTAATTTCTTGAAATTATTAGGAAACATAACATGGCAATTGAAGGGTTTCCTAATTTTGTTATTCACAATGTGAGAGAGAAAGTATTTAGAATTAGAGTTAGAAATGGTCTTAGAGTTGAAATCCATTATACCCTAAATGGCCCGTGTTTGGGCTCTGAGAAGACTTGCCTTGGACTTGCGTGAAAAGAGTTTAGCTTGAGACTTGCTGGGACAGACCGAACTTACTTGTCTTCCCCCAAAAAGACTTAAAAACAGCTCTGGTCGGGACTATAGATCTGTGGATTCGGGGTCAGGTTGGCTTGTGGCCGTGGCCCGTCCACCCGGACTAGCCACATCATAAACAACAGCTGTGTGTCAGGTCTGCTTCTGTATCAACATTACCACACTGGCCACTGGCTGGAGCCACACATAGGTATTATATCCATGAGACTTCCTGCTGGAGGACAGCCCTGTAAACACCAAGGCCACTGTCCAGGAAGTCAGGTACTCCGCTCTGAAACTAAGACATTGTAACAATAGAGGAAAGAACTAGAGAAGGTGTCTCATTGTGTGTTTGACTTAACCTCGATTTTAAGATGGTTTCAATTTGCAGCTTTACAATAATTAATGGCCTTGTACAAGCCCATGTCCCCACACTTCCTCTTTCTGAGCAAATCCCCAGTGCTTGAGATAACATATCTGTAGCAGCTATGACTTATCTGCCGGGCCCTGTCCACGGCTCAGAACACAGATCATCTTAATAACCTTTGTCAGCTCTTTAGGCGTGAAGAAGGTATATTGTAACCATTTGGGCAGAAACGGGCTGGCTTTCCCGATATTGACTCAAACATACTGAGGGGAGAAGGAGGGGAGGCGCGGAATAAAGTGACACTAATGGAACATTGATGACAAAACAAGGCGCGCACAGGGACCACTTTCTAGCGTTTTTAATTCTTAATGCCGTCGCCTCATGTTTCAACATGTCTTGGGCCGAGGCAGCTGCTTGCAACCGAACGGATCCGGCACAAGGATTAGGATTTCTCTGCAAGGAAATGATCACGTGATTTACTGTTGCTGGAGAGGCGCTACAGGTGCCAGCGCATGAGGAAAGAGGGATAAGATGACCAAAAGCTCCTCTCTTTGGAACCACACAATGCTCCTCACCCAGCTCCGGAATCAGCCCTATCGTGACTGGGCTGAGAGACCGGAGCGTCACCCTATACTTTGAAAACACACTTTGATGGCAATTAAATATTAATATGGGGAATCATAGCCTGAGAGCTGTATCCACATTACATGGAGCATGCAAATCGCTCCAATCAGTGAGCCAACTGAAATAGCATCTGGAGAGCTGTATAAATAAGACTATGGGTATCTTTAATATCATTAATATGGACAAAACCAAATGCGGAGGGAAAAAACAATATGAAACTGGGAAACAATTACTGTAGTTATGATTATCTTTGATTTAATTTGCATGTGAACATGCTGTGGTGTGTGGCCAGTATAACTACCAAATCAATGTGAAAAGCTGATAATGGTATGACAATTTTTCTTTTCGTCGAAAATCAAATGAAAAGCCTTTCAAATACAAAAAGAAAGGGCTTGGAAATCAGAGAAAATTCTCATTTCTTTCTCATGTCTAGTTCTCACACACACACACACACACCAGTGTGTCTCACTATCTTTGTGGGGACCAGTCATTGACATAATGCATTCCCTAGCCCCTTACCCTAACCTTAACCATCAAACCTAATGCCTAACCTTAACCCTCACCCTCACCCTAACCATACCTAACTCTACCTACAATCCTAAAACCAAGTCTTATTCCTCAAACAGCCCTTTAAAGTTGTGGGGACCAGCATTTTCCCCCACAAAGCTGTCAGGACCCCATAGTATACTGTATTCCCAGTTTTTGGGTCCCCACAAATGTAGTTAAACCTAATACACACACACACACACACACACACACACACACAAATTCATTTGCCTTTTCTCTTGGTTTCTCGCTCCCCTCCATAATCAGGCCTGGTTTCCTCCCAATAGGAAAACATCCCTCTTTCCTTCTTGCCTGTGTCTGTCAGCGATTCTGTGTGGGCCTGGACTCAACTCAGACCGTGGCCAAAAATATCCCCCCATGGCTCCTCTGAATGGGACAGGCCACATAGACCACAGGCACACAGCCCTAAAAATACAGAGAAGCTCAGCCACAGTTCCCCTCATCTATTCATTAGCGCCAAACAGACTCAGGAGCTAACAGAGGGAAAGAAGAGCATGGGCCCAGGAGACGGCTTTGCACAGTAGGTGCGGAAAAACAATGGCCGTCTACGAGGAGACAACTTCAGATCTCATCCACGCCCAAGAGCTCAGAGCCTTTTGCCAATAAGAGCACTACAGATTAGCGGCAGATAAATTAATTCACATTTCAGCCTGGAGACAAAAACTTCTTCTGGCTTCCCTAGAATATCCAGCGTTGGTGGTGGCGTGGGAGAAATTCATTAGAAGTCATAAAGCTGTCACACCAAAATGAGTGATTGCCTTCTGGCTGGCTCTCACAGATAACCATCGTCTCGTTCCATAGTGCCACCCATTATCTTCCCAATCTGTGTGTGACAGAAGGTGAGAGAGAGCGTGTTTAATTGCAGCACTATTGTTTAATGAAGACAAGTCATTTGTCTGCATTCCTCTCTTGCTGTATACTCCCCCACTGTGTGTGATGCTGCCACCTCGAGAGTTAGGCGGCTGCTCGATGTGTGGGCACCATTTCTTACACATTCCATTCCTCTAACTTGCCAACAGACAAGACAGGCCTGGGCCAGATCACATGATGTAGGCGTGTGTACAGTATGGGTGGAAAATGCTATTTGTGTGCGTGTACATTTTTCAAATATGAATATGCTTTCATGGAGTCTGAGCTCAAATAGATGTGTTGTTGTTTGTTTGTACGTCTGTGTGTGTAGCACAGAAAGCATGCTGCATATGTGTGTTATTTAAGTATGCTGTAAGTGTAAGGGTGTGTGTGTGTGTGTGCGCACGTGGGTGCTTGCGTGCATGCGTGCATGCCCGTGTGTGTTTTTGATTGCATGTGCGCATGTGTAAACAGCTGGCAAGCCTGCCTGTGGTGCTGTGTAAACAGAAGTGAAGGTATTCTAGCTGAGGTTACAAGGTGGGTGGGGGGGTATGCCGGGGCTGAATGAGGCATTTAGTGCTGACAGTTAAAAATACCCTGAGCAGGACTAGCGGTGCGGCTGTTGCAGCTAATGCCGATCCGCTGGAGCCTCCCCCCACCCCCCATCTGCCGCCCATTTCAGGCCTGATCTGGGTTGCGGCCTAGCATGCTAAACCTGATGTAAGATAATGGTTAACCAGAGGTATGAGTGCAGGCCTGGGAGTCCTCCCACACATGAAGACATGTGGGTTCTTTATGGGCATGAACCAAGGCGTTTGATATTCAAAAGTAAACAAGGCCTCATCATGCAGCGTGATGCTGCAATGAGGCTGTGTCTCTCTACACTCAACAATATTAGAGGCAGTGGACAGATTTATAGGTGTGAAGGTAAGGTGTTGATTAAAAACCTGAGCTCCATAAATCAGGTCACATCCCGATGTCTATGGAGCCCCAAAACTGACGAAATGCAGTTAAAGTTTATCAGACAAAAACTGAATACTGACTGAATACATTAATAAATAATACTGTTAGATAAATAACTAAAACAGAGCCTAAAGAGAAATATATAGTGTTATACTTTTCCTCTTTAACCTTTTAAACCGCAAAAATCTATTAATTTTCCTTTTTTACCACCAATCCTTTGATAAAATAAATCAAATACTTTTTTCTGTCAATGGATCATTTAACTGTTCTTATTTCTGGGGCATTTATCTATTTCCCATTTTTTAACCTAATTTGCAATTTTTCTAAGTTTATAATGAGATGGCTGTTTTTGTAATGCTGCACAGTGCTCTGCTATGCCATAAACTACAAACTACTGTTTTTTTAGTCACTGTTCCATTATCTTTCAATGTGACTGTTATTGCCACTCTTCATTCTAACCCCAACCGGCCCGTCAGACACCGCCTACCAAGAGCCTGGGTCTGTCCGAGGTTTCTTCCTAAAAGGAAGTTTTTCCTCGCCACTGTCGCACTGTTGCTTGCTCTGGAGGGAAATACTAGAACTGTTGGGTCCTTGCAAAGTATAGAGTGTGGCCTAGACCTACTCTATCTGTAAAGTG
>NC_045752.1:14238290-14243918 GCF_008692095.1 Etheostoma spectabile | reverse complement strand
TCTTGTTGTGAATTGATACTATACATAAAATGGAATTGAATTTTGTCCAGGGCAGGAATTGGTCCAGGGTCAGTGTTTGGAAAAGGCTTTCCATTTCTTTCTATCTATTGATGTCTTCAGTTGCTCTGGGGAAACATTCTGAATTTATAGTTACCTGGAGTTGGAGGAACATACTGTAAGTTCCCATTGGCTCAGGCTAGGCTGCTTATACATTGGGACTGAAACAATAACTTAATTTCACTGATTCAATCTGGCCATTAAATCATTTTAGTCAGAGGCAAATGGAGAGCTGTTTGCTGTTTATCAGGCTAAAAGGCTTCCTGTCGTTCATTTATTGATAGCATTACAGTAATATAGGTGTTTACGATAGGTGTGGGGCTTCTTTAGAGTTAATAAAACATTCTCTTTCCTATGTAATGAAGGATGCTGTTTGACATAAGTGCTTTTTGTTTGTTCTGTTTGGTCTCAAGTGTGAGGAGAGGACCATTAACTTGAGACAAACATTTTTACCAGTGGTTTGTGAAAGCCTTATCTGAAATGTACGGTAGAGGAGAGGCACTGATGCTTTCTTAAACTCCAATCAGCAACACAAATGAGTGTATTGATATTCTCAAACTTTAATCAGATCTTTTAAAAGCCGAGGTCACATAAAATAAGAATACGTTTTCTATAAATTTCATTTTGCGACAGCATACATTAATGTGAATTTAGCAAAAAGATGTTTTAATGCATAAAGTAGCTTGTGAAAGAAGGTGGTAATACACTTAGGATTAGGCCTGTATAAAAGTGATTCACATGATTCATCAACATGTAACACACCGATGGCATCTTTCCAGGGAATTTTAGGTATGGCCAAGTGTGATCAACACTTGCTAGTCAAGACGTTGAAATACAGTAGGTGGAGCTGTAGTAGAAAAAAGGGACCAGTGTCTTTTTATTGTGGGCGGGTTGGTAGAGGGGATATGGTTGACAAAATATAAAACAGAATGTATGTTTTTGTGTTAAATTTGATAATGTTCCCCTTGGGTTTCCAGGAGCCCATGGATTGGGCTGAGTGCAGAGCGCATGACAGGGCTTCAAAAAGCAGCTATTTAAAAGTCTCAGTTAACAGGACCCTCCAAACAGCCAAACCGCTTCAAACGTCAGCCAAACAAGATCCACATTGTTCAATGGTATGCCCAAAGTGGCCATAACCCAAGCACGGGCCCATAAACAACTTCTAATTGGCTTAATTATCATATAATTTTAAAAATATGTTTTAATATAAGGTCTATCCTTTTATTTACCCAGAGCGAAGTGGAAATAAGACTTGGGCCCAGTAACAAATTCAATATGTTCATTATGTAAACACCTTAAGAGTTGAGAGCGAGTGAGAGAGGGAAAAAGAGTAAAAGAGTCAAAATGTAGAGATTAAATAAAAGAGTTTTCACTGGAGCTGCACAAAATATTTTAAATTAATTGTTTGGTGCTTTGCTAGATAACCTGAACATACAGATGGATGTGCAGAACGATATCCAAAACCACTTCTGTCTTTGTTTCTCCGAGAGAGCTGACAGATGATGTACAGAGGAAACCGGCCGAGCGTTTCACAACAACTGCTTCCTTCCTGGATGGAGGTTCGAGTGGTTGAGAGGGATAAGAGAGAAGAAAAGGTCAGAATTGACAAAGAGGCTGTTCAGGAGAATTTGTCAGCTCCTCCCTTCAAATTGCAAGCTGCAGAGGAGAGTAAATAAACCGCCTGCAGACCACTGACCCCTAATCAATACTCTCTCTTTGGACCCTAGCTGTTGAGTGTTGACACGCAGAGGGCCCTGCGTGCCTCAAATACTGCCCCAGAAACGTGTGAGAACACACTGTACCACAATCCCAACACACAGGAATGTTCAGCGTGTTTACTTTAAATGCTGCCTTATTGGTAGTCTGATGTGGATTGCCACAAATCTCTACTTGGCACAATAACAATGAAAACATGCAAATGAGATGGCAAAACCCAACCCTGGTTGTGTCTGTTCATGTCTAATGAGTTGGGAGCTGTGGTTATAATCAGAACACATATTACAGAAACACTACATGGGTTTTACTAAAGTGTGTGGCATGTTTTGTAATGAAGAGCTGCAGGGAAGGTAATTTCTCTGTAGTAGGGACACCTTTTTTAAATGAACTGAGAAATTGTATTATTATTTCTGTGACAATTATTACAGGAATTATATACATTTGTCTGAGAGCTTTTACATACAGTAATCTCACATTTCTACTGGATTATACCGATGATGTGCAGAAAAAATTATTCACTTTTGCGTTTGGCTATAAACATTTAAAACGTTTACTGGAGGTTTTATGCATAATGGTTGCCATGGATTGAATAATCATACTACCTGTTGAGTACCCTGTGGAGTTTCTGACCACTAGTTGAGCCATAAAGCAATGTTTTTAGGAGCAGGTCATGTGCCCAAAAAAAACCAGCAACGTGCTGGAAAGAAGACTGCTAGTGGATGTAAACATAGATGAACGATGCTGGTTTTAAAATTAAATTAAAAAGATTTGCAAATGTTTTATGAGGAAGGAAATTAATTTAATATACTTGAGAAACACCAAACTGTAAACAGAGGGTCTCTTTAATCCCATGATTCTTAAACAATGAAGATGTTGACTAATGTTAGCATAGATATTCTCTGTCACTCACAAAACAGCAAATTTGCAGTTTAGCAAAATTCTATTGAGTCATCAAGGCTTCAGACGTAGTCAATAATGTCCGTTTCACAGCAATATAGATCAATATTTAGCCAAGATTAGCTAAACTGGCCAATAAACCAATAAGCTACTCATCATACCAAACCAAGGGAGGCTTTATTGGTCAAACCGCTGCAAGTATACAATTGAGCAATTTTATTACCTCTGAATTCAACTTTTTTTCTATGTCTATTTTTGCATTTTTTATGTAAGTTATAGGACATACTGTAGTATACGTGACAGACACAAAATCTGGAAGAGAGTATTTCAGAGTTAGTGTTACATCACTGCGTTACAGTACAGACTCATAACAAGGATAGTTCAGAGACGCCATTGCGCCGCCTTTGAGACCAAATGTTGTCATGCCAGATTTGTGGCCTCACAACAATTTTAGGCAGCGCCAGAATGAGGGATAAATTGCCTTGAATCATCCGATTCCTATTAGGGAAAATGTTTGCGGAATGATTGGCAGTGATACCAGAACCACTTTTAAATGGTCAGAGAAGATGAAGGGGGAAAAAGCGATTGAGGCATCAGGTCTGGTCCAAGAATAAATCTGACTGTCAACAATGTTAGCTTTTATCTGGCCCTCCAGAACGACACATGCTGCACGCCATGCTTTTAGGAGGGGAAATAGAGTAATAGCAAGAACCTGATAGTGTTTAGATGGTCAATTCAGCCATTCAACAGTTCCAGAAACGTTCTGCCTAAATGCTGAGGAAGACCAGCGGTGGTTTCACTCTTTTGTTTGGTATGCACAAAACTTGAAGATTAAGGCAGATTGTTACGTTAAACTGGCAATTACAGTACAACGTTTTGTTTATGTAGGATAACTAGGAACTAACAATCCCACCATAAACGCAACACAAAGGCACACTGAAGCAGCTTCATTTTGAAAGTCCTGCCCATCCTTTCTTGCTCTGTCTTTGTTGAGCTGCAAAACATAAATCATTTGCAGATTTGACCCCGGGATCACGTTATAATTTTCTAAATGAGTTCACTCCTCATAAGAAGTGAGAAAAGTGATGGAACAATGCAGGGCAAAGAGGGAGAATCTGAGGAATAAAGATAAATGGGACGTGAGGACTAGAGGTAGAGTGAGAAACAACGAGAATGAAAGAGTGTTTCGGTTGATGTGAGCCAAATGACAGGCGTTGGGACACGAATGTGAAAACTTAATGGGCCTGGCCTCTGAAGTGGGCCTCCCCAGTAAAATGAAAAGCCTGTGGAGCTGGCTCCCGTGATGGATGAAGCGTTGTGCTCGCCGGGCCCTGACAGATTCTGGGAAAGCGCTCGAGCCGTCTCCTGTTCTGATAAAGAAATAAGAGGAGAGCCGGTGCTGCTCGTCTCGCTCCTGATGTGACAGAGGAGCTTTAAAATGTGGTAGATTTTCCCAGCCAGACTGCCATTATCTATAAAGATAAATATTGATGCAATTTGCATCACACCTTTCCTTTATGACAATTATAGGTTCAATACTAGAATATCAACAGCCATAACTAGAAACATGTACATGCCTGGCCCTGTAGGAAAGGAGCCTTTATCTTAAGCCTCTGCACTGACTGTGCAACTCAGATACAGAGACCTGGGACTGAGCCCATTTCTCCCTGTTCAGAAGTTGTCTTGAGTCTAGTTTCTAATTGGTACCATCTCCTTTCAGAGTGACATCACTGGAGTCATGGCAGAGAGAGGTGATGAGGACCAGATGGAGAAGAGATGGTGACGACCCGCTCCCGAATCTCTCTTCTCTTCACGTCTCATCCATGTGGTTTTCTTTTGGTCCTTTGCTTATCTTATCTGTCAGCTTTTCCCCGGCTGTCGCCATCAAAATGTTTTTTTTATTGCCTTTGGTTTCCAATACGATTGCCGTAGACTAAATCAATATGCATTCACTTCAACATGAACATCCTTCATGGTGGCTATGGTTGATCGTACAGGATCAGTTGTCCTTTCATACAATAGACAGATTGATTTGGCCTCAAAAGATTGTTCTCTGATTTTAGTAAAGTGGCTTGTGGTGGCTGACTCCTTCTACAGACCTTCGACCTCTAATTAACACCATTCTGTCCTCCCCTTCCTCCCCCTTTATCATTTCCCAAAAGTGATCCAGTACAGCCCAGACATAAAGCGTTGCTGTCCTGGCGAAGGTCGAACCTCTTCAGCACCTCACACTCGCACATACTAACACACAGAGTATACACATTGATCCTAGGGACTGGTGTTCATTTCAGATTCCTGTTAGGATCCATCCACCTCATTGATTTCACCATCTCCTCTGATTAGGCAATTGAGGGTAACATACCAGCGTTCCAATGGGCCTGATCAAGAAGACCTGCCCCATAGGACAGCTGATAAAGGGAGGAGTAAAAATTAAAAGAGAGACGGTTGCAAAAAACAACCATTCACTAAGACCCACCCCCTTGGTTACTGCTGCCATGTCAATTCAACATTACCAGCTGAAACAATGTACCTAGCTAGCTAATTCAGCGAACATTAGCTCCATGAGTTGGTTGCAAAATGCTGTCTAAAGCCAACATTTTTAATGTTAGCAGAGTACTCATTTTGAAAGATTAGATGTATTTGCTCTGCAATGTACTTGATGGATATAGGCTATGCTTGATATCATGCTAAAAAACAGACGCTAAAGCTAGCATGTCTCGGACAAAAAGTCAGTATTATGTTTATTCTAAAAGTAATATTTCTCACCCAGACAGGGTGTTTCCAAACAGTAGCCTATGTTTCACTTTTATCAACATAAAAGAAAGCTTTTAGGATGAGGACTACCCGATGTGTTGGCCAACATAACGTTATCTCAGGAAACTTTTGCTGTAATGCAAATTTTCCAAAGAGTAGTCAGAGTCTAGACCTACTCTATCTGTAAAGTGTCTCGAGATAACT
>NC_045752.1:14218400-14238280 GCF_008692095.1 Etheostoma spectabile | reverse complement strand
TGTTATGAATTGATACTATAAATAAAATTGAATTGAACTGAATTGAATAGAGTTGCTAGTGTTACCCTACAGTCTAAAAGCATCCAGGACTAGCTTCCACACCACAGGGTAATACCAGTAGATGTGCCAGTAGTGAACAGGGCTATTTAAATGGAAACTGTAACCCCATTAAGTTAGTTCATGATGTGCTCCTTGGCCTTAGTAAGTAACCCTTGGTTACTACAGGGGGAAGTAGGCTAGTTAGCCGGAATGGCAAAACAATGCTGCTTACTTCAGATAGACCAACTGTTTAATCCAATCCTTACACTTGTGTTTTGGCTTTTGGAAAGGCAAAAAAGGCACCACCCTCCAAATGAATGTTTTAAACGCTGAGTATCACTAGTACTATGCACACCGCCTTAGAATGTGGAGAAATCCAAAGCTCAAGAGGCCTGTCGTGCATAGTTACAGTTAAGCTATGATTGGAGAGTTGCTGTTTGGGGGAGGCATTTAGCAAATGGTCAATTAGTAAAAGACTTTAAAAAAAGATGGAGCAACAACAATGCTTGTATGCCTACACTGACTCCAAACAAAGGATTTGTGGTACTGTATATACAAAGCAATAAAACATGCTCTGCTCAATGATATCCAACCCAGAGGACAGAGCGCAGACACAAAGCCTGTCTGTGCCCACGACACAGATCACATGCAACGACCTGGAACTGCTTCTAAACACACAGCCCAGACCACAGAAGTGGATCCAGTCACAGCAAGAGGAAAACTGTCCAGGCATTCTTCCCCGTCTGTGTCAACAATGACACACCTCTGCTCAGACTTGTCCCCTCCCTCCTCTTACTGTCTTTAAAGCACTGACAGAGTAAAAACAGGCCTGTGTCACACTGTAAAGCCAAAGTGCTTACAGTCTTTTATTCATTGTGCTTCCCTGTCTTGTGCAGTCCTTAATCCCAGCCTTGTTTGTGCTCTGTCTGTCTCTCTTTCTCTCACTGTATCCCTCTTGCTTTCTCTCTTCAGAGGAATAAAGCAGCAGTTGAAGAAGTAGCCCACCCTAGGGGTTGAAAGCTTGTATCCCATCCAACCCTGAAAGCTGTTTTCACTCAAAACATTGTCAGCGTGCCCAAACATGTCAGAGGAAGTTATTTGTAACAAGAGGGATAGGGACCTATCCTTTGGATCTGTCATCAGGCTCTAGAGGGGAAGCTTGCCGCTCACTGGCCGCACACCTCCGCCAGCCAATCAGAAAGCAAGAAAGAAAAATAAATAGGTGGCTCTGTCCCTGAATGGACAGCTCACACTGGTGGTTTCATCATCCTTCTGGCATGTCGAGTGCAATGGCAACAGTGTGTCTAAGAAAGTTTGTACTTTCTATTTTTTCTTTGATCTTGTCTTTTCCATTGGTGGCGACTTTTAAACTCTGCAGGTGAAATGTCATTTAGTGATTTGGAAAGGTAAAAATGATTTAAAACAAAATCGCACTGTTACATTATGAATGGAATAAAGCAAAAGTGCTGTTTGTACTTGTTGATTGTACCTAATAAAATGTATGCATTGTCTCATTATAACACCTAAAAGATAAAACCTAAACTGAAAAAAGCAAGAGAAATTTAGATATAGTAGTGCAAGTGTCAAAGACATACAAAATCCTCTCGCTGGGGACTGAGGTGACATTGCCACTGGCCACTGTGGTAAACTATTTTCATTATAAAATAAGGAACATTTCAAATATTTCTGTATTACACTGTATACACTGAACAAACACTTTCTCAAAAGGCAAAAGGTGACAAAAGGCTATGAGACTGAAAATAATCTTTAATGCTATGAAATTGAATATACAAATACATTTAATAATACAAAATAAAACGTGTGCATTAGGACCAGTGACATACTTAGTTCCTCCATGGCTATATTTAAACATTGAAAGCACCCAAACATTTACAGTGGTGTGAAAAAGTGTTTGCCCCCTTCCTCATTTCCGGTTCATTTGCATGTTGTCCATTAAGTGTTTCGGAACATCAACCAATTTAAACAATAGTCAAGGACAACACAAGAAACACAAAATGCAATTTGTAAATGAAGGTGTTTATTTTAAAGGTGAAAAAAAATCCAAACCATCATGGCCCTGTGTGAAAAAGTGATTGCCCCCTAAATAATAACTGGTTGGCACCTTAGCAGCAACAACTGCAAACAAGCGTTTGCGTAACGTGCAATGAGGCTTTTACAGCGTCCTGGAGGAATTTTGGCCACTCACTTTGCAGAATTGTCCTAATTCAGTTACATTGGAGGGGTTTGAGCATGAACGGCCTTTTTAAGGTCATACCACACACATCCAATAGGATTCAGGTCAGGACTTTGGCTAGGCCACTCCAAGTCTTCATTTTGTTTTTCTTAGCCATTTGGTGGTGGACTTGTGGGTGTTTAGGATCATTGTCCTGCTGCAGAACCCAAGTTTGTTTCAGCTTGAGTACACGAACAGATGGTCGGACATTCTCCTTCAGGATCTCTTGGTGACAGCAGATTCATAGTTCCTTTTACACGGCAAGTCTTCCAGGTCCTGAAGCAGCAAAACAGCCCCAGACCATCACACACTACCACCACCATATTTTACTGTTGGTATAATGTTCTTTTATGAAATGCAGTGTTCCTTCTAGCCAGATATACTTGGACACCCTTCCAAAGAGTTCCAATTTGTCTATCGGTCCACAGAAGTTTGTCCCAAAAGTCTTGGGGATCATCAAGATGTGTTGTGGAGAAATTGAGACGAGCTTTGATGTTCTTTTTGCTCAGCAGTGGTTCTCCTGGAATCTGCCAAGCAGGCATTTTTGCCAGTCTTTTCCTGATGGTGGAGGCATGAACGCTGACCTTAACTGAGGCAAGTGATGCCTGCAGTTCTTTGGACGTTGTTGGGGGTCTTTTGTGACCTCTTGGATGAGTCGTCGCTGCGCTCTTGGGGTAATTTTGGGCAGCCGGCCACTCCTGGGAAGGTTCACCACTGTTCCATGTCTTCGCCATTTGTGGATAATGGCTCTCACTGTGGTTCGCTGGATTCCACAGCTTTGGAAATGGCTTTATAACCCTTTCCAGACTGATAGATCTCAATTACTTTCTTCTCAATTGTTCCTGAATTTCTTTGGGTCTCGGCATGATGTGTAGCTTTTAAGGATCTTTGGGGACCTTACTGTGTCAAGCAGCTCCTATTTAAGTGATGCCTTGTTGTGAACAGGTGTGGCAATAATCAGGCTGGGTGTGGCTAAGAAATTGAACTCAGGTGTGGACAACCACAGTTATAGTATGTTTTAACAGGGGGGCAATCACTTTTTCACACCAGGGCCATGATGGTTTTGATTTTTTTTCACCTTTAAAATAAACACCTTAATTTACAAATGCATTTGGTTTACTTGTGTTGTCCTTGACTATTTGTCAAATTGGTTTGATGTTCCGAAACACTAAGTGTGACAAACAGCAAAGGAACAGGAAATGAGGAAGGGGGCAAACACTTTTTCACACCACTGTATATACACTATTCTGTTTTGTACAGTGGGCTCTGTTTTTTATTTTTTTTCTGGGTGTTGTTGTGATGACTGTGTTCCACACATGTGGTTACATATGGACATTTATAATAACACTGTTGAATTCTACCCGCATTTGAGTGGGTGGGTAGGTGCTAATGTTAAGCCCTGCGCGTGACCTATGACAATGCATGGCAGTAAACTTTCTGGCCTCAATTAGGACAAAGCAAAAAATTCTTTTGCATAAATTCCGCATTTTAAAGCATTTAAGGCATAATTAATTGATTTAGTATTGCAAGTCCATAAAATTCTCACAAATGACGGATAAAACAAAAAGGTCAAAATTGAAGTCGTAGAGACTGATATATCCTGGCTTTTAGTTTCAGAACCTTCCATCCTACATTTCCTATGATGCAATTGACTCATACAGGGTTATTATTTAAACTTTGAAAAGCTCCGTTAGAGTTACACAAGACAATAAAAACTGTTTTCACAGGCTGAGAATGACTCCTCATGATGAGTAAACTGAAATGTATGTGTACAATTGGTGGAGTATCACTTTAACTGGTATTAAAATGTTACTGTATTCTTCATAACAGACGGGAGCAGCTGATAAACAAATATATATGCTTCAAGAAATCACAACAGAATATATAAATGAATTATTATATTTGCTCCAAATGTATATAGAAGCTGACATTTTACTCTGTACCGTTTATGGTGGAGCAACACACAAGTCACGAGACACTGCCGCATGTCCAACCAGCTCTTTGTGAGTAAAAACAAACTTTATTAAAAGATCATAGGCAAGAGGGCCGACAATAGCAGAAGTCATTAATCAAAAGGTGGAGTGGCTGCCATGGCATGCGTGGCATGGTGGGAGGCTTGGTTGGAAAAGCATCACAGAAAATGACTCATGCTTTTCCAGATTTGTCGGTGCTATTCCTTCATGTCTCTTCCTCCCTCATCAGGAATGTCACAGCAACCGGAAAAAAATGTCAGCGGTTGATTGTTGATCACTGACAAAGAATCAATACAGAAGGTGTGTTGGAACATGCAATGAGTGACACACCACTCTACATGCACACAAGATTAATTCACAAGTATAATTGTTTATAAATCTACAGGCACACATGCATATGCTCTGTCATAGTAACACACACACACACACACACACACACACACACACACACACACACACACACACACACACACAGGAACTCCCCTAAGGCAAGCTGTGCCCAATCAATTGTTGTAACCATTACTCAACATATGTGGCTAATTTGTCCCTGGCAATTTCTATCATGGTTGGGTGATGGTCTACAGAGAGAGATAGAACAAAGTCGAGGCGGTCGCATGAAGTCCCGACCAAACCATTGCAGCCACAAATACACTGGATAAATGTCAGCACTTTGACCAATCCAGCCCCCCCATTCTGCTTCTATCAACACACACAGTACCATAAATATTAGCAAGGATAATAGCTGTGCTAGAGAAAGCAGTGGAGTAATGACTGAGGCCAGACTTGATGCTAACACAGTGTTTGCCAGGTAGCGAATGTGGAGTGTCTGATGTTGGACTGGGGTCATTTAACGAAATTAACCCAGTTACATGTGCTGGAGCCTGTGGTTGGCAGAATATAAAGAGAAGAGTCACTACCTCCACACACATTTGTCAATACACACACACACACACACACACACACACACACACACACACAGTGGATAATAGCGGCTGCATGGGTGTTACAGGGGCGCCACTGTGGTTGGACTGGGCTGTCTGGAAGCATAAAGTGGCCTTGTCATGGTTCCCCACTTGCCTGGGTGGTCTGACTCTGGTGTGTGTGTGTGTGTGTGTGTGTGTGTGTGTTAACAGGGACGGACATACACTCGTCCTGCAAAGGTGAGATGAGTGAGAGTGTGTGGTTGCAAAGGGTGGCAAGACTGGGCAATGCCCACACATGGAGTACCACAAGTCCCACTGACCATCCTATTACACACACACACACACACACACACACACACCACACACACACACACACACACACACACACACAGGCGGAACAAATATTATGACAGAGATGGGTAGACGACGGGACTTTTCCCTCTCTCTGACTGGGCTACTTCTAGTGTTAGGCCGGACTCAGCACAGGATAACCTCGGTATGCCCAATCAGGTCCTGGGGCAACCATAGCTACTTTTAGAGTCAGTCAGCCCCCCGCCAACCCTCCAACCTTGGCCCGACGACTCAGGAAGCAGACTCGAACACTGAACCATCAGACGGTGGAGCGAGGAGGACAGCAGACTTCTTGGCTTTCTAAGTTGTGGCCAAAAGCAAAAAAATAAACAGTTCCTCCTTCCAATGAGATCTCCACAGGCAGATATACTGCCTGTCGCCCTTTCAGTTACACTGAAAAAAAAAGTGTCATTCTCTCCCTCTCTCCATCTCTCATAAGTGCCAGGCTATTTTGGTTTCCCAAAAATATTTTCTGAGGCCTAAAGAGCTGCTTTTATATATCTGTCGCCGTTGCTGTTTGAAAGTGAGAGTGTCAGCTGAAAAGGACCATTCAGTGGCCAGAATCAAAGTGTGTTGACTACGTGAAATAGTTCTCTATTGAGAGGGAAGGCCACCTCAGTACACAGAGCAAAATTATAGCTTCAGAGCATCTGATGTTCGTTACCTTAATCACTGGTAGTCATGTTTAAATGAATCAAGCCATTTGAATAAAGCAGTCTAACAAGGCTGCTGTCGCTTTAAGCAGCTTTCTCTCTCTCTGCTCTCTTTCACCCACAACAGATACCGTCTGAGTAGTTCAGTCAGACAATCAGTGTTTTTTATTTAATGCTATTTCATTTTTTCTAATCCACTACATTTGAAAGGGAAATGTTGAGCTTTCAAAATGGTGATTATTGCAGCTTTAAGGAAAGAATCTAAGTATTTTGCTTTTGTTTATGTTAATAAATATGCAGACCATTCAAACAAATGTCAATAATCTTTTTTTCTGGAGGTTACCATTTGTGAAAGACATTCTTGACCCTCGCTGTTGTAAAACTCTTCAAAACGGAGTCAACCCATTAGACGAGATGCTTTGTTGTTTTCATGTTATTTCACTGCCTCCTCCATGCACGCAGGCAGAGTTAAGGGAGCACCATTCATTATTGATCAGGCTATTTCCAAATGTCCTTATTGAGTATTAAACAGTCGTTCATGGACAGTCGGTGCATTAGTGTCAGCAGGAGCGCCAGGCGGACAGCAGAGGCCTATCAGTCACCATCACTCCCAACGTGACGAGACTGATTATAGGTTATTATTAAGCTGTATTGATTACCACCAGGGCGCTAAGTGAGCTGCAGAGAGACTGTTGAACCTTATATGGACAGACTTTCACAGCTCCCTGCACTATAGTACACAGTAGTAATGCACACTATTGGACAGTTAAAGCAGCTACAGTATTTGACAATAAACACAGTGATGCTTTGCTTCAAGCCTTATATCATATTAGGCATGTTTTTTCTCTCTAGGCCTATGTCAGGGGAGTCATATTTACAGTCAAATTCCATCAGTGGCTTGGAGCTTTCATTGTCACAATAATTATGGTTATCCATTTATTGAATAAACTTTCAAAGTGGTAGCACTTTGAGATGCCAGAGTCACCCCAAACACACCGCTTTTGGGTTCAGAGGGAACAGCTTATAGGCTTTGGAAGCCATGTGGGTAACCTAGGTTGTACCACTCTGTCCACACACACACACACACACACACACACACACACACACACACACACACACACACACACACACACACACACACACACACACACACACACACAAACCAATCATTATACCCATCCTGCCCACAGCTTGAGAGTCCTCAGGTCCACAGAAAATACTTAGTTGTGGTTGAAGAAGCACTTACATCCACTCAGCACTCTGCCATTCCCTGCCCAAGACGATGCCGTTCTGGTGGGGGAGATCTTCTTTTACGAACTTCCTGCGATCGTCCATCAACCAGCTAAAAAGAAATGGGTGGGTATGGTGGCCACAGTCTCTAACCTCAAGGAGAGCCTAATGCAAAGGGCCTTTCTGGGCCAACTCCTTGGCCACCGTTGCATAAGAAGTGATGCCATTATTTATTAATGCTCTATTGGGTTTAATATTTAATGGTGGCGACATGTAATTTACACTTACACTCGAGAAATCACGGGGTACAGACCAAAATAAACAAGTGTATTTGTTCCAAAGCGTGCAGGAGTGTTATATGAATCCTATCTGGTGGGATCTGATTTCACTAATAATCTTCCCTGTAAAACAGCAACTGTGTGCTTGATTTGATTCATATTGGAAAAGTTTGGAACAAGATAATTTTAATGCACCATTTATCAATGTGAACCAAATCAATATAATCTAAAAGAATGAAAGGCTTTTCCTTTTAGCAAAGTTGAAACCCAGAAGGGCACATTATTCATTGTTTTATACAATACTGCTTTTGATAAAATTATTATCCATGGGTTACAATTTTAATTGCCCAAAGCAAAATGTGCCTCGGAGCTAAAAAATACCACAATATATAACTAGTAGCATTCACTGCATTATACCCATCAAAATCCCTCAACTCCATGGTTGCATGATACCAACTGTCCTTTACTCTGCATCCAGTTATAATGAAGTGCTGTTTGTCTGGTCGACAGATAAACAACTGTCTGTCACCAAGCAGAGGCATCAGCACATTGCAGAAACTCCTGTCTGTTAATTTCTGATTAAACTGTCCCTGTTACTCGGCGGGGCTGAGCCATGTTGGTAACCAGGGATTTAAATGAGGCAGTGAACTTTGAGTTAACACCTTTTATGGTTACAGATGATTTGAACATGTGTTGTGAATTTGGGAAAGCTGCAGCAGAGTGACCTCTGACATGTGTAACACCTCCTAATTTGTCCTGAGAAGAAGTTAACGAGGCCTACTGGGGAGAGGGTCATTAAAGCGAGGGCACTGGAGGCCTTGTTGACAGAGACAATGAGCCTGTGTGTATATATGATGAGTTTGTGGAGTGTTTTAATAAAGTTTATGGCGTTATTATTTTTTTAATGTTCTTTTTTTCCAAATATTGGCTAGTCATGTCAGCAACATGTCATATACATATTGTTTTAGGAAGTGAACATCTTTATGTACAGAGATTAGATGTTCCCTGTAATACTGTGTAATGCAATCTAATACAATACATTACTACCAAAAACTGAACATTATAAACTCAACAAAAGTAATATGTACTGCTGGGCTATTGCAGGCTGAATTCTACTGTACATGTTCATGTGATTATGTATACCTCTACCTGAATCAGGCTGCAGTGGAGGAAGAAGTATTTAAATCATTAAGTAAAAGTAACATTTATATTCTATTGGCAAAATAATGTACTTAAAAGTATAAGTACTTAGTATACAGATTGGTCCCTGTCAATGATATATTAGTTGGTCTATTATTTTTGATTCAAAAACATGAAAGCAGTACTTCAATGTTGCACTTGACCTAGGTTGAGCTAATAAATAAAAAAAAAAAATCAAATTTGAAAAGTAACATTCAAAGTAGCATCAAACAGAAAAGTAGACTAACAAGAACCATAAAACTGTACTTGTTTAGGATGTATTGCATAAAAAAAATTACACAATAAGAACACCAACGTGTGGGTTACAAAGTGTGAGATACAAATTATAACAAAAGCAGGTGTGGCCGAAAAGGATAATGTGCCACTAAGTATCCCTTCATGCTTAAGGAGTGTCTCCCTCAATCAAAATCTAGTAACATGTCACGCTGACACGGGTGGTTGTGGTTACCAAATGCATTAGTTACTAGTAGATAACTTGGCACATATACTGAACACTTAAATTTACCGTATATATACTGTATGACTCTGTATGTGTGTCTACACATGAATTCATGTGTGTTTTTGAAGGGCATTTTAGAAGAAGCTGTCAAAAGTAAAGCTGTACTTATTTGGTCAGTGAATACAGTAGGTGGAGTACACAGAGCAGAACTTACTACCAGAACTCACATGTTTAACCATCCGTTATGATCATACGACTTTTCCTTAAGTTCACCTCTCGTGCACCCAAAGCAGTGAAACCACACCATATGCTTTCAGGGCAGTGTGCTTACCACTGATAAACATTCCTCAGACTGTGGTGGAAACAGATTTTTTTTAAGGCTGCTGTGTGTGCCTTTGTCAGCCAGGAGCCCTTGACTCGACCGAGGAGGAATGCATGTAAAGCTCAGTGGCTCTGAAGGGCCCCTTTTAGCTGCTACACCACTGGAGGGCACTGCTCTGTCTGCCTTCACACAGTGTGCCCTTTGTTGGGAGATGCTTTCGCCACAGACACTGGAGATGATTAACATAGGGACAAAGTTAGTTCTCATTAGACATTTGCCACATTTTGCATTATGTGTGATGTAAGTTTCAAACTTCGGTACAGTATGATCGCCCAAAAATTATCGGCAAGCAGGCTCCTTTCTTGACAGTATTTACTGCTTTTTTTTTTTTTTTTACAGGGTATGTTCAATTCTAAGTATCTCCAAAGTTTATATATTATGAAGACAACTGAACACACTCAAATAAGAAGTGTATTGTTATCAATGTTAAAGGTAAAGGGGGTTTCTGTGGTGTTAAGTACCTTGCTCACTAAAAAGAAAAACAACAACACACAAATGCCACACAGCATGAAGCCTGCTCGACCGCAAAGCTCGCAGCCATGTTTTTCTATTTCCTTTTTTTCCCTTCTTGGGCCAACTGCAGGAGGGTTGCCTACATTGGAATGCTACCGGGTTTGAGTTGTTGCAAATGAAATAGTTTGGCCTCAACACCTCCGCCCCCTTCTAGCCACAATGTCACAAATACTTACATCCGTGATGGAGGAAAAAAAAAACACAGTGTGCAACAACAACTGGCGACAATAACGTGCAAAAAAATAGGCAACTTCAGAGCCAGATTAGATCTGCTGACTCAGGGTCTTAGACTGCTAGCACTAACGCTACAAGTGAGACTGCAAGGCATGTCTTGTTTGCTGGAAAAAAATTGTTAAGTAGGTTGGATTGAATTGGTGGTGAATAATTGCAGGAAATTACAGCATGGATGTGGAAATAAAGAGTTTGAAGTGTGTAATATAGGTTGAAATGCAATGTTAAAAACTGGAGACAAGTTGGCATTCAGGGTGATGAAAAAATGATGAAAAAGAGAGCAAATTAAAAAGATTTTTAAGAGAAAAAGTTGTAAAATCCATCAGAGACATAGTAGTGTATTGCGTGACTGATAGCCCTTAATCAGAGGATATGATACAATGAAGAAGGTCCAAACCAGCAGCAGCCCCGCGCGCCAGGCCATGCGCAGTGCTGGAACCGACGCCTGCAGAAGCTCTGGCTTTATTGGAGGTGGGCAGACGTTCAAGTTTTTCTTTGACGCTCCACCCCGCAAGCCGCTTTTATGGGCCTGTTTACTAGCATGGGCTTCCAGAGATCTTTATCCAGTGCGCCTTTGATTTGCCAGAGCTCTCATCCCACATCCCATATGCAGCGGGAGAGACACGGGCCTTTCAAGACGCACAAATAGAAATCTGGCAGTCATTTTACAGTCAGAATTTTTTTTTGTCTCTTTACCCCATCCCCCTTCTGTTTCTCCACATCTTCAGATATAATTACGAAAGGCTCTTTGCAGATGTTTCTCCTCTTCTTTCTTCCCATTATCCAAATTTGAGGAGATGAGTAGAAATGTGACATTACACCAACAGAGGAGACAGATACATTCACTCTGGACTGTAGCCACATCGTCGATAAAACATATTTCTCTCATACAACTATAAAGAAATAGTAAATAATAAATAGAAATGGCACAGCCCCTCACCATGACATGCAGGCAGGAACAGCACATGACAGAAACAGTGTAATGTTAATTGCGTTTATTTCCTGTGACAACTGCTATATTACAAAGACTTCAGCAAACGCACAACAGCTGGAGTGGCTGCTTGGGCTTCTACTGTACAGTGTAGGTGGCCAAGACTTTACTGTACTCTGCACGAGACACAGTTCTTGGTGATTTTGCAATAATTAGAACCGTGTGCTTTTAAACTTATCAAAGTGAGGATGTCAATAAAGAAAAAAGTTCAAAACCACTTCCATCAACCCAGACCAAAACAACAAACAGAACGATCACCAGCTGGAGAAAAACTCTCGAATAAGAAAAGTATAGGGTCCAGATAGAAAAGTCAATACACACACTGCATATAGCTCTGGTCCAAGGATGACCATTGGACAGGGTGCAATTATCCTGTGTTGACACAAAAGCACACTGGCCGTAACATTTACCCATTGTTAACACCAACCTCTGTGGAGTCAAGTAGAGCGGCAAGCTGGGCCAAACACAGCTCCTCCCAGGAGAAACCAGACGTGACCAGACGAGGTCGGAACACCCAATCACGACTGGCCAGATGACCAAGGTCAACAGGAAGTTTCAAAATGGGAAAAATAACACATCGCTAGGAAGGTTTAAGACACCAGCGAGTGAGCCTTCTTCTCTTATTCCCACTCTTATTTCATTTGCCATTCATCAAAGTGCCAGAAGCAGCTGTTACATCCCAGGTTGTCAGACAGCAATTCTCAGGTGTGCCTGCTCAGCAACTTGGTGACAGCCAACCTTAAAATTTGCCAGTTTATAGAAAATAGTGGCCCCACAGCTGTAAGTAGGAAGCAAGGGAGTGAGTCTGGGCAAGAACACCTCTCTGCGGAGTAATTCATGAACTGCCACAGTCCGGCTGAGAGGTGTGATTTGGCTTGAAGCGGGTGAGGGGTTCTGCATGGTAGACAGAGGCAGGAAACTCTAACTGAGGGAAAGAGGGTCAGCAAGTCTATATAACGGTTTCAGAGAGAAAGAGAAGTTTAACTGAAACACAGAGCCCCTTGCTCGTAATCCTCCTGTGGTTTCCTTCCTCAGCTCCTCGGCCCCAAACCCCCACGAAGACAGCCTCCCTTTTACTGGGAGTAACCAGCCCCCCCTCCTTCAGTCTCTTTTTCTTTCTTTTGTGGTATGAAAAAGATGATGCTGATGATGATATTCGGGTCTGAATGGCTCCGCTCCATGGGAGGAGATGTGGTTTCTCCAGCTGCTGTGAATCCTGAAATGATGGTCTGCGCATGAAGCCATGCTTGATTTGCGTAGTCAAGGCTGTGATACACCCCCACCATCACTTTAATCCAACATCTCTCCCAATATTCTCCATCCCTCCATCTTCTCTATATATAATCACTCTGAAGGTCTGCCATCTTTAGCATATTTTCAGATCCTTCTCTCTCTTCTGATCCCTCTCTGGGCCAATACACTTTAATGAATGCAGTACATATTACTGTACCGGCCTGAATGTAGAATGCACTCTTTTCTGGATATTACATCTAAAGAAGTCGTGGTTGTATTATATTCAAGGACTTAACATATCGCCTACACATTCACAATAACACATCCTCTCTTTAAATGGAGTGATTGTTGGTCCTTGTGTTACATTGTGTTAAGGGTGTGTTGGGGTACGGGTTGTTTGTAGCCTTAAAGCAAAAGTTTGACATTTTGTGAAAGACGCTTATTGGCTTTCTTGCAGAGAATAATAAAAAAAAAAATGATACTACTCTCTAATATTTACGGTCATTATCAAGCTAGAGCCAGCAGGCAGTTAGGTTATCTTAGCATAAAGACTGTAAACAAAGGGAAACTACTAGCCTGCCTCTGATCAACAGTAACACATTTTGTTGACTAGCACTAGTAGTACTAAGAGTCTAAAGATCACTATTTAACAGGTTATATCTTGTTTGCTTTAAAAAACTTAGGCCAAAACCCGACAATTTGTCATTATATGCCAGACTATTTCATGGTTTGCAGGGGTTGCCAGGCAACTATTGGAGACTCCAAGAGGTTACTATGTTGAAGTGCTTAGTTAGCCCAGTATGTCTTAATAGGAGTCGTCTGCGGTTGTCTTATATTTGGGCCAACACGATCACTTAGCTTAACATTTTTTGATTGTCAAAGTAAAGTCTCTGTACGAGTCAAGGTCACAGTATAATAGAACTATATTGAGACTATGAATGCCATGTCCAGATATAATTCCCATTTAATCTCCCACACTAAACACTGCCTACTGTACTGATCAAAACATTACATATGACTGGTGTCTTGGTAGGTTGGGAAGCCTGGCTGGAATCCAGTTTCTTTCTAGAGGCCCTGGCTTCTCTCTGTACATTAGCCAGGATATTAAAGGAAATGCAGGCCGCCACAGGCTCCTCTGCTGTGGTTTGCCATCAGCCGGAGCAAATCTGTGTGTTCCAGTGGCACACTCTCTGCCCAGTCTTGACATAAGTACTGTGTGTTTGTTGTGGGGAGAGTGGGGGGACAACTGTGTGACCACTGTGTTCCGTTCTGTGTGGCCTGTCAGCAGCCGGTCGCTATAGTAATACTCACTCATTACACATAATAGTCACAGAGACAAAGAGGCAGGCAGATGTAAAGTAGCCACACACACTCAAACACATTGTCATGGACAGACTTTCTTCATGGGCCCCTGTGTGTTCACGGACCATTAGCATAGCTACAGTATGAGCTAATCGGCTGTGGCAGTGTTTTGCCGGGGACTGGCTGGGTGGGACAGGTAACATTCAATTACAGCCCTGCCTGGACTAAAAAGACACCAGAGTCACGTTGCTAAGCAAACACACGCCACACTGTGCAAGATGATGGAAAAGAGAGTGGAAGTATAGCGAGCCTCCCTTTCTTCTGGAGTCTGAACAGAAAATCTTCCCACCTCATCAATGTGCTGTTTTATTTCAATGAATACCACCCACTGTGTGTGTGTGTGTGTGGTGTGAGAGTGAGAAATGTGCCTGGGTGAATATTCATAGATATTTACACATGACTCAACATATATATGTGTGTGTATTGATATTTAATAGCTGAACCTGTACGTGTGTGTGTCTGCGGGAGGATTGTCTCTTAATATAGTTAAGCTGTGAAAAACCCCAAAGTCTTTGGCAAGGTCTCACACACACTTTTTCTCCTTCCTCCCTCTCACCAGAACCATTTATCAGAGCAGAACAGGGGCAGCTTGCGTGTCGTAAGCCTCTTTGGAGCCACAAACAAATCAAGCAGGGCTCTCCATCAAATGAACTCCCCACTCGACTGGCGGTTACATAAAGGTTTACTCACTTGCTGTGTAAGAGCATGTTTCAGTGGGAATGGCCTCTGATTGAATACATCCATACGTAGCAGCGCAGAGGAAGAAAAATGACTAAGACTCATAGAAGGGGGGTAATTGTCAAACTTTTTTCACTTTTCCATATGTCAGAGTATTGCGAAGTTTTACGTGCATGGGTGATTCTTTTACTTAAGGGCAGGTGTAGGATCCCTGCAGTTGTGAGTTGCAAGCCAATGTAGATTAAATGTAACATACACACTGAGCATGTGTAATGGTTGGGATATAGTATGTATGTTTTTTTGCAAGCTCCCTGAACTCCCATGCCCTCCTTAACTACACGTTTCAGCTCTGTATGCTCTTGGTTCCTTTTCTCGAAACGCAACTCAACATCAAAGCTGCATTTAACCCTTGTGTTGTCTTCCATTCGAATATGCATTGTCCTCCCGGGTCAAAACTGAACTGAAAACATTTTTGTCTCTTCTGGCGCTTCTTTCAATATATTTTGGCACTTTCACTACCATATATAAACACCACACACAAACTCGTTATTAGATTTACACTTTTTTTTGGAATTCAGGGTCAGTCAACCTCACATATAGGAAATTATACCTCATTCTTGAGTTAAAAAGCAGAAATTATTACATTTTTTAGACTAATGGGAAAAGAATAATGGCATACATCAATGTTCAGTTTCGAAATATTTCAGTGAATAGATTTTTGTTGTACTTGCGAAACGCGTTGCATGGAATGATGCATATTATTTTTAGGTAATCAAAATCAGGTAGTTAAAAAAACAAAAACATTTCTGATTTAGAAAACAGTTCAAATGTGCCCTGAAGACAACACAAGGGTTAAAGATTATCGGACATTAGAAGAAAATAGTATTGATGCAAAGTTCAGACAATTCAAAAAATTCTTAACATAGAATGTGCTTTATTTATTTATTTTATATATTTTAAGTTACGAAGGAAGATGTGATTTTGTCAGTATGCAGTTCTCCACAACTTCCCATCAAAGCTACTAAAGCGCCATGTCTCACTAATAACGCCTTTTAAATCAAGCTATTTTAATTACCTCATTGATTAACTAAACAAATGAGTTATTTGACATATATTTCTACATCAACATACTGTACTTGTCTTTGCAGGAAACCTGGGACATAAGTAGGAAGTTCATGAGTCATTGTTGCTGTGTTCGCAGGAATTTGTCTATGCACAAACAGACAGGCACAAACACAGACACCACCATGGCGACACAGCAATAATACAGACAGCATGGATCATATGTTGGACAAAAGAACAAATAGAACAGAGCTGTGGAATGCTTTCATCCCTATTAGTTTGTGTTTCAAAATAAATGGATTGCTCTGAATATTATAAAGAATGCATTCCTACCACATGCAATACAACTTAACACTTCAACACAGCGTTAAATAAGACTCATACACAGCACAATACTGCACTATAGTGCAACTTGCATGTACATCTTTATAAATATTATTTGAGTAGGTTGTAAATTTTTCGCTACTTGAATATACGTTTGTACATTCTTTCCTGTGTATGTTTTTGGAACAGTTGTTCTTCTATTCTATTCATTACGTTTTCCATATTCTGTATGTGTGCTGTGTGTCTTATATTTCCTGCTATAGCAATGAAATTTCCCAATTTGGATCAATAGACTCCATCTAATCTAAAATCTACTATTTATTTGTTAAGCTACACTAATAATTTAACTGATCAATCATTGCCCACATACAGTAAAGCCTGGGGGTTTACCACTGTAGTCTGATACATATTCCTTTTGGAGTAGAAGATAACTAATCAATATCATTAGCCTTCACCCTGCCCTCCAGCCAACGCTGACCAACCTGCTCACTGCAGCAAACAGGAGAGGTCTTTGTTGTGCCGTGACTACCCTCTCTCTCCAACAGCATGGTCATTGCTGACCATGACCACAAGGACCATGAGGAGGGACCATTCACAATCTGGGGGTCCGCAGTCTCGACAAAAGCCCAGGTCAGCGCAAACTGTGCAAACAGACGGACCGCAGGGTTGAGCCTTCTGCTCTGTGGTCGAGCTACAGCTGGGACAGTCACTCTGGCAACTTGAGCTTCACCTCTGGACCTGACCGTGGCTTTAGAAGACAGAGTGGAGGCCGTGCCCTGCTCTGACTCCTGTGACTCTATTGGTAATGGCATTGATTACTGCTCTTGGACAGGAGGACTTATGAGTGTGTGTATTAGCACGGGCATGACCGTGTATTAGCGTCGCTAATAGATGAAACAAATTTTTGGCCTTGAATTAGGACAGGATGGATGTTGTATGGCTCTATTGAGTATTTTGAATGATTCATGGTGATGACAAACACTTACTACCTCTAGGCGTAAAATACGAAGTATACAGTCCCTTTGGTCCCTACACCCTCTCAGCTCCATCTCATACCCCTCCCTTGTGGAGGACAAAGGGGCTTTTAGGACTACGATGAGGATGCAGTTGGAGTCAAGGGGTTATGAGATCCCTCTATCTCATCTCAATTACTGCTGTCATTAAGGCAAAGGACGATGAGGAGGAGGTAGCGCAGAGTGATACTTACAGTAGACTTAACCTTTAGAAAAATGGAGATGCTCCTACACTGACTGAAATATGTAAACATGTGTGCCGGTTTTCAGTTAATTTAAGAAAGGTGAACTTTTTAAAACTTGAATAATGAATATAAATTAGTCATGTTCACATTAATCACCAACAATTAATATTTTTAGCTAATAAACGGCAATACCTTTTGACACTAAAGGCCCATTGATGCTAAAGTTCATCAACACAGCATGGCATGACTATAAAGCAACCATCGAGTGTTTGTCTAAACGATAGGCTGTAATTTGAAATGAAGTGTATACTCACCCATTGAGGGCCTGGTCTCCTAGGGCCACTAGTGAGCATTAGGAGAGGCCTGCACTACACATGAATATTTAAGGACACACTGGGACTCATCCATTTGGCATCCCAGAGGGGGGTGAAGCAGGCCCCTATATCCTCACTCGTGCCTTATTGCACTTTCTCCTTACCCTGACCTCTGTCACCTTCGTGCACTTCAGTTCCTTCCCTTCCCTCGCTTATTTTTCATCTCTTCTTTGTTATTTTCTCTACACTTCGAAATTATGTTTTCTCTTCTCCTCGTGTCTCATGCTTGCCCGCTGGCTCTTCTTTCTGTGGTTTGTCAGAGCTCAGAAGCCACTCAGGCAGATGAAGGGGTGATCACTTGTCTTTTCTCCTCTCCCTCTGCCCTGCCCAGCCAGCTAGCAGGCTGCCAGTGTGTGGAGGAGATTGAGATGCGGTAGACGATGCGGCAGCTGGTTCTTCTTTTGCTCTAATCACTCCCAGAAAGCCGACCATGGTTTGATTTGGTTTTTTACAGCCCGGCCTTATTTTTCACATCAGCGACGTGAATGCCCCCCTTAAACCCTCCCCCCTACACTTTTGATCAAATTTGCACCATATGCCTTTGAAGGGAGATGAACCGACTGGCAAGCGTGCTTCTCTTTAACTCCCCTTCCCGGTGCAAGTGGTTTGATCAGGCCCCAGCCCTGATGGGGGCAAGCTCTCCAATCCTGAGACAGTATTATGTTCCCAAAATTGCCTGACTGGAGATAATAAAGGCCTATGATTTTTTGGAGCAGTGCTTGCATCCAGAAAGAGAAGGAGACAGGGACTTGACTAAGGACGTGCTCACTAGACCGTTACTACCAAATCAACCTCCAGAGGTAGAAATAGGCAGATATGGGCATCAAAGGAACATACATCCAACCACCTCTAGCTTGATGTCTGTCCTTCTACACTTTCCAATTCTCTCTTACTGCTCCAGCTGATAAAATTAAGAGTTTTATTTCACCTTGAATTACCACAGTGCGCACTATGCAGTGTAATCCATATTGAAAGACTTCTGGGAAGAGTTTGGCCAAATGAGGAAAGGAAAGGAAGGAGGGAGGATGGTGGGCTGATTGCTGAAATGAATGCCGTGTTGCCCCCATATCTTTGTCCCAATGAAATCCTTCCCTCCTTCCGAAGGAGAGCCAATCAATGCCCTTATCAACTGTCTCATCAGGCCGACTGGCCAAATTAGCCCTTGGCAATTCAGAGAGTGACGCATAGATTGTGTAATCAGGGTGAAATCAACATCTAAGAAACAAGAGTATCCACTGGAAAAACAGTGAGCAGAACAGTTAACTAGAGAAATGGCCTGCGACAGAAACAGATGAAGACGATGATAAAGATCCGAGTCAACAAATCACAACCTTTAAGTGTACACAGGTACTGAAAGATGCAGATGCTTTATACTTAAGATGCTCATTATATAAGTGTGGTAGGAAAACAAAGCTAGGTGCATTTGTGGATGAGATTGAAAAGACGTTCATGACAGAAATAATGTACCAGACACCAGACAGCTTATCCAAAAGGCTACTTTCTCCTCGGCACAGTTAACATGCTGGCTAAAAAACACACTGCTTACTGCCATGTGTAAGTAAAAGACCTATAAAACGAGTAACTGACAAATCAATAAATGACTCAAGTGCGGCAAAGTGAGCATATGTGTGAGTTTTATTTCACCCATTCTTACATGTTTGCTTATGCTGAAAAGTGCTTAAAAAGGTCAATTGCAATATCATCATCCTCCACCTCCTTGTCAGTGGCACCCAGGATCTGGTTCCGCTTCACCACTGGCTGTCACAGAGGTTTCCAAACAGCTGTGGAGGTTTAGTGGCTGGAAAACAAAAGCTTGTGTCTTTTCTTTGGCTCACAGGCACAAGCGTCTCTTGGCTCGAGTCCTTGCTAAAGTAGTAAGTGAAGAGTTAAGGGCCTTGAGGGACAGTCGGTCTTTAATTACTTGGTTGAACAGGAGCAATAGTAAGTTGATCGAGAGGATAAATAATTCTGTAAAGTTGTGCTTTACCATACTGCCAGTGTGTGCCGTTTGTGTCTCTTTAGCGTGCATAGATCTATATGTGTTTAACGAACATCCTGCCATGTGCAAGTGGAGTTAAACATCAGCTAACATGCTAGCAGGCAGTTTTGACAACAGTAGGGCTGGGAATCATTAATGAACAGTAATGAACAGTGCAGAGACATACTGTAACAGATGAGTTTGTGTGTGTGTGTGTGTGTGTGTGTGTGTGTGT